>NW_012115699.1:3681263-3742976 GCF_000951035.1 Colobus angolensis palliatus | reverse complement strand
AAAAAAAAAAAAAAAAAAGGAAAGAAAGAAATAAATCCAAGACCCTGGGATCCAATACTTGGTTAGCCTATCCTGAGACAAGATGTAAGAAAGAGTAACTTGAATCATGTTTTGCTGAGAGTATTTATTGTAAAGTTTAGCAGAGCTTAGAACACAAAGAAGATTAAGGCTATAAGGTAGACTGCCAATGGACTCTTGTGTGAGGGACCAGGGGAAGGTAGGGAAAATGAAGATGGAGCCTGAATCTGTGCTCCAGGAAGCCTTTCCTGAATGTTCTCTTCGAAAGTACACTACTCCTCTAGATTTTATTTGTAGCATTTTATAATGCTTAGCAGATTATGCCTGTGTTTCCAATGCTCAGGATTTATTGTTCCGGGTAGATTATAATCTCCTTGAAAATAAGATTCTTGTTGAGTCCATCTGCTACATTCATATTACCTGAACATCGTGCCTTCTATATAGAAAGTTTCCAACAAATGTTTGGCAAATGGAATTGAGCCCAAGATGGTTAACTTGCTTGCTTTTTATGGCAATGGTGTATATAACAGAATCACCTTGAGAGGTTTAAAGAAATATTCTATTCACCAGAGACTGATGTGCTTAGCCAGTTTTAGAGCTTAGGATATGATTTTAATAACCCTCCCTTCACCAGATGATTTTGATATACATCCCTGGTTATAATCACGATGGAATGAGTAGAAAAGAAAATAGTGTTGATTCCCAATACATGTGTCCCTAGGATAAATTTCAATTAGACCACATTTTCTTTAGCATCCTGCCTTCTCAATCAGTATGCCTCTCCCCTTTATAAGCACCCCATACTCAATGTACTTTCCCATAGGATCTATTTCATTTAATTAGCTGTCTGCCAGATTGGAAAGTAATCCCTGATCAGGTGTTAGCTAGTGCTTCCTATGGTGTTACATCCTGTAAAGCAATTTCAGTTTAATAGGGAAATGTGAGGACCAAAGTCTTTAGGGCTTAAGATATCTAATAGGGGTTTCAAGTACCAGTGTGGGAGCTATTTCAGGGCAGGGAGGTCTTTAAAATATTCCTTAAAAGTCACAACAGAACTAGTTCCCTACTCAGGTGGTTGGTCCTATTTTCCCAAATATCAGACTCTAGTTACACCTGACATGGTAAAGTTTCTGGTGGTTCTCTTTCTATTGAATTATGAAGCCCTGATGTTAGAAAATATTTATTTGTATATTTCTCTTCTTTATATTTTATTTAAAAGCCTGTAAGACTTGTTTATTTTTTCTGCTCAAATATACAGATAAATATAGATGTAGATATGGATATAGGTGTGAATATATAGATGATATTGACATAGTTATATATATAAAGAAAAGTCATCCTTCCAGAATCTCAGTGAAATCATGACTTCTGTAAAAGTTTGGTGATGACAGGTTTATTAATCTGGGCTGTCTCTATTTAGGAATTAGGTCAAGGTTTACTTCTTGGGAGATATTTTCTACTTTCCCCATCATGATGTTAAGTGGGGCAAGAAGGGGGCAGAAATGCCACCAGAGGAGAAGAACTGCACCAGAAGGTTGCAAATACTTCCTATTTTCGATTCTGGGTTGATGAGCATTGCTCCCTAAACTTCTTCAGTCAAGCCCAATTTCAACTTAAGGCCAGCAAAAGTAAAAATAAACTATTTTACTTAAAAAACACCCTGGTAAGTGAATGTCATGGTATATTTTCTAGAAGAGTAAAGGTTGAAGAAGTCATATTTCTTATTAAAGAAACTTAGCCAGTTATTTGTACTTCAAAAGGAAAAAAAGTCTTAAAGTGAAACAAACACACACAGAGAAACAAGAGCAAAAATTATTGAACCTAAAAGGCTGCTATGGTTTGAATACATCCCCATCAAAATTCAGTATTAAAAGATGGGGCCTTTAAGAGGTAACTAGGCCATGAAGGCTCTTCCCTTGTGAATGGAATTAAGGCTATAGTAAAGAAGGTTTAATGCAGGGTTCACCTAGCTTGTCCTTCTGACTTCTGCCATGTTGGAACACATAAAGAAGGCCCTCACAAGATGCTGGTGACTTGGCGTTGGAATTTCCACCCTCTAGAACCATAAGAAAATAGATTTCTGTTCTGTATGCATCACCCAACTTAGGTATTCTGTTAGAGCAGCACAGATGGATTAAGACAAAGACAAACAAAAAAGACTTCCAGTTGAATAAATGATGTTGTATGTCAGACTCCCTTACACATATTATTATATTTAGTTCTAATATTAATCCTGTGGAGAAAAACTATTATTATCTAGATTTTCTTTCTCCAATTAACTATTGTGACGAAAATCTCATTTAGCAGGATTCAACGTTCATTAAAACACACACACACACACACACACACACACTTTCAGCGGAAGAATGTTACTTTTATAATGGGATGCAAACAGCAATATTTTTCCCATAGTAGTTGGCTGAATTATGATATAGTCTCAATAAGTGCAAAGTATCAGTCTTAGCAGATAGTAGAACATGCGTATGTGATTTATGATACATTCTTTTGACTGTTTAATTGATATTCATTTATAATTTGAAACATATTTATGAAACAGATATTATAATACCTGTATTAGACGCTGGGGGATTGAATGCAGGCATAATTTCTTCTTTTGATAAAATTTAGTCTAATGGGGATACAGAGAAGTAAACAGACAATTATAATACAGAGCACAAGGGCCACAGTGGGAAATCAGAACTTGACAGAGGAGAAGCACCTATCTTTCCTGGGGGGATTCAGAGGCATGCAGGGCTAACTGGTAATGTGGATGAACAAAGGAGTCAGTGGTCCAGTTGCTGTAACTACTAAGGTTTATGAGGAAACACAAAATGAAAATTATTTGTGAACAGAATTTCCACAAGTTAAGAATTGATTTTATATTTCTTAAGGAGTTAAATGCTACACTTAACAGACAGGTGAAAGTCCTAATTAGAAGCAGCATCTTTTAATGACTTCCTTTAAATTGGGATTTATGACCTGATTAAAAATTCACTTTTGTCTCTAAAAATTATGTCCAGATAAATATCTTAAACCATGATAAATATTGAGCTGTTAAGAAAGAATTACTAAATTAGATAGCAGATATGACAGCAAAGATTACAAAGCCATGGAGTTGGGAGCACCATGGCAGGATGTCACAAATATGGCAGAGGCCACACACTTAAAAAACAAATGCAAACAGGAAAAATCACTCCCCCTGGGGCCAGGATTAAAGGATAGAAATGGAAAGTATCTGTGCCAAAAACTGATTTTTAAAATGAAAAATACTGAAAATATTTTCTTATAAAACTGGTTATATTTTCTGAATGTGGAGATAGAGATTCCTGTATGTGTGTGACTATAGACTTTGATTTGCAAATTTCCTTCTGAAACGTATCAAGGTTAAGAAGACAGGTTATTGGTTTGAATCAAAGAAACAAATGATTAGACATTTGTGATTTGTTTCCTCTGTTGCCAGGTTATTTGGTAATCACTATGTCTTCAAAAGCTACATTCAGATCAAAGAGAAAAAGTTCAAACACGATCTGAGCAAGACTGTTGACAGACAGTTGGAAATATTGACATAGCCCTGAGACTGGTAGGTGGGGCTCCTTGAAGTCTTTTAAATGCATATATATAATATTATATTATATTATATACAATAAAATATATAATCTAATATATTATATATAATAATATATGACATATATTATATATTATAATTATATATACACATCTAATATATACATATATTATATATAATATGTCATAATATGTTATATATTATAATATATTATTACATATTATGTTATATATTATAATGTTATAATATATTATGTTATATATTATATAACATTATATATACTAATATATCATTATATCATATGTGATATAATATTATATTATATGTGTATGCTATTTACCATAGCTTTTTCTGTCAAGATTTATCATACCTTCAACTGCCAAAACAAACAAAAAACCCACAAAAGTATAAACCAACAATAAACCCCAGATTAAACCTAACAGAACATGCGCTCAAAACTAGATATTCTTTTTTTCAAAGGTAAAGCTTTACTCCCCAGAGTATTTGTCAATCTGGAATCAGCAACTCTCAAAATTTTAATGCAGGAATATTACATCTCATACATATAAAAATATTTCAGGGCACATTCTGAAAATAATATAAAGGTAAATTTACTTGGTTTATATAACTTTGGTTTTCTTCTAATCAAATATTATTTCACTTGTCCCTTTTTCAAATTGTTTTCAAATGAGCACATGGAAGATCAGCATATATGTGTGAATTCATCTGACCTGATGAATACCAGAAAGCAAACGGGCAGATACCAATTCTTTGTAAGTTTCCTTGGTAGGATTTACTTTTAATTATAAGTAAGTTCGATAATCTCATCGTAAGGAATAAATTCTTCCTTTACAATTAGAAATTATCTATTTAAAAGATTGGCTTTATTGACCAACTTTACAGTAGTTAACTTTGTAGCATATGCATCAGCAGCCTCCTGAAAGAGAATTAAATTCTCCCTGGGTGCTGGGCAGTATATTTCCCCAGTTATTTCCCACTATAATGGAAAGACATATTTTTTTGGTGGTCATATTTTTTTAAGAGAGAAGATTACTGTATTCCAGTATTTTCTTGTTATTTGAAAATTTAGAGCAGGAAAATAAATATTTTCTACTTCAGTTCTTTGTATAAAATGAAAGCACTCTGTCATCACACTAAAGGAACATATTTAAGCTAAATCCATGCACTGTGCAAAGTTGTGTGTGACTATCAATGATAGTAACACCTATAGTACTGATACAATATTAAATGATTTTCATTCTACTAACTTTAATATTACCAAAAGAGATCATGTCAGGCTGGGTGCGGTGGCTCACACCTATAATCGTGCACTTTGGGAAGCCGAAGTTGGAGGATTACTTGAACCCAGGAGTTCAAGACCAGTCTGAGCAACATAGTGAGACCTTGTCTCTAAAAAAAAAGGAAAACAAAACATTAGTGGGGCCACCTACTCAGGAGATTGAGGTAGGAGGATCACTGGAGCCCAGGAGTTAGAGGCTGTAAGTCATGATCACATTACTGCATTCCAACCTGGGCAATGGAATGAGACCCTGTCTCTAATAATAATAATAATAATAACTATTATTATTACAGGTTAATTGGTTGGTTACTTTCATAGTTGATTAATAAATTGTGTCAATTTGATTATTTGTCCAGACTCTAGTCAACAGTTTTCAGTTATATCTTTTTTTCTCATTTTCCTGTTTTGTCATCTGCCACCCTCCTCCCCCAGCCCACTACCAACACTGAAAGAAGACAGGACACTATAGAAAATATCCATCTATAAAAATATGACTCAGGATGTAGGTTTGACATGGGGATTTTGTTCGTTTATTTTCTTTTTCACTTCTTGATTTAATTTTTCCTGGAAATGGACCAAGAGTTAAGCTTCATTATAGGACAAAGATAAAGAAGACATAATTCTGTTCCTAGGAAGCTCACTGTTTAGTGTAAGAGTCAGACATGTGAACACAGAAACATGGCAAAGAGAAATAGACATTGTGAAAACCAATAGAGGAACACCTTACTTGACTGAGAAGAGTATAAGGACACGGCCGCCTTTCTTAGTACAGAGAGTTAGAGATAATCCAAGGTATTTAATACAAAAGATAGACATGCAATGGCTGGACCTGAGACCTGATTCTCGGCTCTCAAGTTTCCCTTTAAGATTACTTATCAATTATAGCCGTCAACACTTTTTTTGTTGTTGTTGTTTCAGGAGTAGTTCTTTTACTAAATTCATTGCAGATGATTAGAAGAGGATAACTGGAAAGTGATCTTTGAACCAAGTATCAAACACAAATAGATGTTAGCTAGGTAAAGTGTGAGAGGCAAAAAAATGGAGGAAGTAACATTGGGGAAGAGGAACAGCTTAGAAAAAGAACCATCTCGTTGTTTTATGCTAACATTCAAAGTCTGAGAGGTATATCACATTCAAGGAAGTGCATTTTGTTCCATAAAACAGAAACCAGGTTTTAAAGGGTTAGGATGGTAAGCAGTGGGCTGGTTCCTGGATATGTCTTCCCTCTACCATGTTCTGGTGTGATCCCCACCCCCACTTCAGTTTTGGGGGGTGAAAAAGTAACACTACTATTGGGCGTTGTGTAATTCTCAGAAGGGCAGACAAGTCAAAATTAGCATTTTGCCCATAAATCAAAATGAATAGTATTAATTTGGTTGCAATTAGAGTGAGACTGATAAGTGGAAGCTTTCAACTCAAACATCTGTGGAAGGTGACTTTTTTTTATATTAGACTTTTAAAATTATACTATAAGAGTAATTTAAATCATGGCTTACACCTGCTATTTAGTAAAACTGCAGATTGTTTCATAAGTTTATAAGTTTCTCTTAAGTGACATTATCACATTTACGTATAATGTAAAAGTTCAATGATTTAAAAAGGAGGAAAGGGGGAATTCATGAAAAACATTAGAAACATTAAATGCCAGATGCCCAATAATTCCTGTTGCTTAACTAAATGCTATTTTTTAAAAAACTTTTACTCCATACAGCTACTTACTGTATTTAGAAGTTCCCTGTGGCCATTTTTAATTAGCTTTCCCACCACTCCTGTGATATAGGCGGATAGAATAATGTGTTGTGTTAACTGAATCTGGCTATGGCTTAACACTTGTTTTCATAGAAATTCAAGGGTTAGGATGATATTGAAAGAAACTTCAAATATCTTGATTCCACTTGCTACTTCAGTAAGCTGAGGTAGTGAGAGGTCAAACTATAATTATGATGTATATGTTAAGCCACTGTATATCCAGTATATCTAGCCACAAAATTATTCCAGCATTTTCCCGTCGTTCGACGAGCCTCTTTTGCCACTTTAAGTTTGCGTAAAGGCAAATGTTTTTTCTTTTTCCTAAAAGATTTAAGTGTTTCGTTTTCTGAAGTGTAGTGCACAACAGAGAAAGACTTAATATTAAAAAAATTAAAGATCACAAAATTACTATAGTAAAATGCTGAGCATCAAATTGAATGAAACTCTGCCTGTACTGTATTTTGTAGTAGCCAGCTGAAGGAAAAAGATGATGGGAAAATTAGAGATAGTGACCATTGAAGAGTGTGCCATTTCCCTAGGATACAATTACAATAATTTCAAATTTTCTTTTTATTCTATAAATTAGTTATGTGACTATATTATAAACTGGAGTGACTTGCTAAATCAGAAACTAGAATATAGTCTGTGGCATTCCTGTAATAAAAACTAATCTAAGGATTACTCTTGTATATGAAACAATGAACTACAATAGAAATGATATTGTCATATTTATCCAGGCAAAACAAGTTATGATTCCAAAGGAGTTGTGTTAAATGTCAAGATGGATTATTTAAAGCTATAATAATAAAGTACATTTTACTGCATTAATAAGACATTTAAAATTTTCAAATGATTCTTTAAACGATCATATATATATTTTTCTTCCATTTAGTGAATAAAAAGAAAAAGTCTCTCAAAGAAATTGCCTTTCCTAAAATATGTATTTCTCATTTAAGTGGGGGAATAAAGACATAATGGCCTATTAAGAAAACCCAAACCAACAATTAGTCATATTTACTATTGGCCATTACAGGGTAGAGTCAGGGCCAGGGTCAGATTAAGTTCAAAGACGATGGTATCAAAATGTGACACAAATCCAAGAGTGGATAGAGAGCAAGGTTTCAAAGGAGGAGTTTTCTAAGACCTGCCCCAATTAGCTAAGACCTGCCACGTCACAACTCCAATGCCAAGAAGTTAGAAAACATTCATTAAATATTTATTCAGTAGAACAGAAGATGAAGAAATAAAAACTCAATATATTTGATGGTGAACTTAATTTTAAATATATGTTTATAAACATATTATATATATTTAATGTTCTCAATTTCCATTACTTCTCATTTATCTTTCATTCATTCCCTCTTTATTCAACTATTAAGCACCTACTTCACTTCAAGCACTGTACTAAGTCCTAGAAATACAACTGAAATAATGAATAGCTCCTGGCCTCAAAGAAGTTTCCCTCATATGAAAAAGACATGACATAAAATTTGTTCAGTAGGATTGGAGCCCTGAAACCAAATGGCATTGAAATAGTTTGGATTTTTCTGGGTGGGGCCAGGGGTGGTGATGGCAGTGGGAAAAAAATAGGTATTAAAAAGTCAGTATAGAAGGCAAATTGATTATAAAGAGTTATTTTTCCCAATCAGATCAGGTATTTTACACTTTACCTGATGTTAACTGGAAGACATTTTTTTAGGAGGTTTTCAGCACAAAAAGTGGCGTAATTAGGTTTGTATTTCAGAAGAATTTTTATGGTTCAGTGTTGCGAATAGCTTAACAGAGATAAAACATGAAAATACTTTACAGGGATCTTAAAAAATGATGTTAATCACAATTAAGATAGTGAGAAATAGAAATGTATGCATCTTTATGAGAGAAAGGTCTGAGTTTTTCTTATCTACCACCATAATGCAGGGCCATACGGTGGCAGATTTTCAAGTATAGATATCCATGAATGGAGTAAAGCAAGGATTTTAGAAAATTCTAGTTTGGGGATGTAAATTGAAAATGAAGTGTTAACCAAAGGTGACCAAGATCATGTAGTAACTGAGGGATTGAGGATGGGGGATCTGAATCAAGCAGGGTCATATGAGATGAGATAAAGTCACTGCCCAGTTGTGAATATATGTGAAAACAGAGTAAGAAGTGAAAAACAACAACAACAACAACAACAAAAAAAAAACGTAAAGGAACAACTTTGATAGCCAAGAGAACAAAGACCAGATTATGATCCAGAATGGATGAAAGAAAACATTCAGGTAACGTTGAGGACAGAAAGAACTACGTACAAGTCAACATTACTAGATTCTGATGTTCAACGCCAGAGCGTGCATGACAGCTGAAAGCAGTAATGTTTGATTGGAAAGTTGGTTTAGGAAGATAATAGTTTTGAGTCATCCAGGAGCAGTGGCTAAGAACTGTAATCCCAGAACTTTGGGAGACTGAGGTAAGAAAATTGCTTAAGCCCAGGAGTTTGACACCAACCTGGACAACATAATGAGACCCCTATCTCTACAAAAATTTTTAAAAAAACCAACCAGGTGTGGTGGCACACACCTGTAGTACTAGCCACTCAGGAGGTTGATGCGGAGGGATCTTTTGAGTCCGGAGTTTGAAGCTGCAGGGACCTGTGATCACACCACTACACTCCAGCTGGGTTACATAGCAAGACCCTGTCTCATACATTTTTAGAATAAAAATTAAAGAATTTAGAGTCAATCCCCGATCAACAGATGATTTTGTTGAAATGCATAATATTTTTCTTTAGAATTATCATGAGATTAAAATTATCTCATTCTATGCACGTCTATGTACAATACATTTATATGTACAAAGTAAATGTTTAAGTAACCTCTTTACAAGCAATCCTAAAGCATTGCCTAAGCATTCTAAAGTAATCGTTATTTCAAACACATAACAAAATAATGGAATCCACCAGAGATTCTCAGCCTGTGAGCATTTTGGTTATATTCTAGCATTACAGCTCAAATTATTGAATTCTCAGTCTAATCATAGAAGATATAAGTTATAGGCTTTTACAAGTATTTGAAGATAGACTTAGGCTGCTTCTGTGTACAAAAATACATAATTTATTTACAAAGTCAGAAACTAGAAAGATGATTTTCCTTTTACTCCTATGGCAAAATAGAAGAAGGCAAATTATTACACTTAGAGCTGGCGGTAGCTATTTAGAGTAACATTAATTTAAAAATACAATATTTAAATATTTATTCATCCACTTATTTGTTAACAAAATTTAGGGCCTCTTATCTATCAGGTTCTGTTCTATGTGCTAGGAATTCAATAGTGAACAAGATAAAGTCTATGGCTTATATTCTAGAGAGGATAAGAAGAAAATAAAATAAGCAAAATTATATTTACTATAATGTTACATAGTGATTTATGATATGGAGGAAAATGAAGAGCAGAGAAAAAAAGAAAACAGGCATGCAATTTTAAATAGCATAGTCAAGAAATAGTTCACCAAGGAGCTGGATTACCTGCATGGTAAGAGATTAACCATTTAAGTATTCTATAACATTGATTCTCAAATGTTAGTCTGCCTCAGAATCCCTTGGAAGTTTTAATAAGGTGTGATTGCTGGGCCTTACCCCAGCACTTCTGATTTAGCAGGTATTCAGAGGGATCGAAAAATTAGCACCTTTAACAAGTTTCCGGGTGATGCTGATAGCAGCAACCACACTTTGAGAACTCTTCTAGACCATGCAACCAGCAAACTTTTTCCATAAATACCTGGATAGTAAATATTGAGACTTTGTGAACCATATAGTCGCTGTTGCAATTACTCATCTCTACTGCTGTAGTGCAAAAGTAGCATGGAAAATATGTAAACAAATGAGCAAATAAAATTTTATAGACACTGAAGTTTGAATTTTGTATAATTTTCACATGTCAGGAAATACTATTCTTTTGATTTTCTCCAATCATTAAAAAATCTTAATATCATTTTTATTTCATGGGCTCTACAACAACAGATATGGGTTGGGTATTCAGGAAATAAACAGGAAGATAAAAAGTCCCAGAGGCAGGATTTTATTTGCCGTGTTCTAGGATCAGGAAGAAAGACGTTGTGTTAAGAGGAGGGAGCAAAGAGATGAAAGAGGCTGCTGAACTGGAGCCCCTATTCAGGGCTAGATCATATAAGCCCGAATGAGTACATGATACACTGAATTTCTGGCAGAGAAATGGCACAATCTGTTACATTTTTGAAGTCCCTCTCTGACTGCTCTATATTATCATGAGACTAATCTGTGGAGAAATGGAGCAAGAGAAGAAGCAAGGAGACTTGTCAGCATCCTCCCTTGGTTATCCAGGTAAATACTTTGGGCTTGAACTCAAACCGTGTTATAGAGGTGGTAGAAGGTTTTTTGAACTATAAACCACTTACACGAGCTGATATATGAGCTGTGAGATGAAAGAGAAATAAAGAAATCAATGACAGTTCTGAGTGTTGGAACCTGAGTGAATTGTAGGGCCAATTACTCAGCTGTAGTCATTAGAGCAAATTGTAGAGCCAATTACTCAGCTGTAGACAATAGAGCAAAAATCAAAAATCGTGAAAAAGAGGCACAGTTATTTAGAATGGAGAGAAAAAAAGAATACGGTATCATGTTACCAAGTTAAGAAAGCATTACAAGAGGAAAATAAGCTGGGCACAGACAGACATATGCCACATTATAAATATGCGGAATCTAAAATGTCAATCTCATAGAAGGAGTGAGTAGAATGGTGGTTTCCAGAGAATAAGGTGGTGAGGTGGAGGGGAGCATCGGATGACATTATCTCATTTAGTCATTTTAACACTATAATATAGGGACTGCTAGCCAGCCATTTCATAAATTAGCCATTAGCTAGTTTAAAGTGCCTTACACAAATTTTCTGAGATAGCTTTCAAGCCCAGATATCTGACTTCATGGTCTGTCCTTTAAACCACTTCTAAGTGGACGAAGTGAGGAGGGAGCCAAAAGATTTTTCCAATTTCAATGCACATCTTTTCCAATTTCCCTTTCAAAGTTAGTGTGTGTTATGTTTAACGGAAAGGATGATGATTTTGTCCTTGTTCTCAGCAACTTGCTGTGTGACTTTGGTCAGGTGGCCAAAATGTTTTAGGTGTTTGATTCCTCCTGATTTGTATGAAGATGGCAAAAGAACCTAATTCATCAGATTACTGTGAAAATATAATGAGCACTCACTAAATGGTCTTTGGTGGTGACTGAAGATCCACATTGTTATGAACTATAGTCACCATCACCATGTTGTACAATAGATCTCTTGAACTTATTCCTCCTGTGTAACTGGAATTGTGTAACCTCTGACAACTCCGCAACAGCTCACCCAGCTCCTGGTAACCAACATTTTACTCTCTATTTTTATGAGTTAAATGTTTTTAGATTCCACATGCAAGAGAGATCATGTGGTATATGTGCCAATTTTTGAAAATTGTGGAGAGTAGGTTTTAAGTGTTCTCACCACAAAAAATGATGTGTGTGTGAGATAATGCATAGGTGAATTAGCTCAATTTAGCCATTCTAAAGTGTATACATATTTCAAAACAACATGAGCATAATAAATATACATATAATCTCTGTCAATTAAAAGTAATTAATTTAAAAAATATTTTTTAAATAAAAAAAGGCCTAGTGTTGTTCTGGAACCCTATTGACTTCAATAGGAATGACATCATGTTTGAGAGGCAGAGGGAGACCCAGAGCCAGCGAACAAGACAGAGTTTACTGAGGGGACTTACATAAAGGGCAGTGTGGTCGTGGCAGGATGGACAGGAGAACCGCTACCATTTGTAAAATACATGCAGTCTAGATAGCATTTTCAGTTAGTATCTACCTTCCCCCTAGCAACCTGCACCTGTCAACCTTCATTCAACCCCAAACAAAGCACTTCTTTCCCCTGTATGTCATTCCATGGAATGGGCCATGAATCCAATGCTCCTCATAGATAAGGAATGAGTCTCTGGGTTGTCCACTTCTAGATTCTTTAGCTCAGAACTCCAAACACACATTCTTTTTAGATCATAAGGTTATTCTCAGGATATGTTTAAATTATTGCTGTCAGGTACCTCTGCCATACAGGTTCATTCTCAGTGTATGCTTAATGTAACTTACTGCTGTAAGGTGGATCATATACCCAGCATACTTCAATTAAAAATGAATAAATTAATACGTTAAATAAAAAAGGCTGTTCTAAAATAATCAGTTCACAATACATTATTCCCAATTCTGATATATGACCATTCTGAAAACTGAAAGTTGTTTTGTAATTCATCATCAAAACTCAACCTAAACCTACATATGACTCTTTTTCACTTTCATGTGTCTCCTATATTGTATATATTCATATATTTATCTGAAAAAAAACTGTGTTTGATTGCAAGATGCAGCTCAGACTCCTCTAAGATGTAATATACAATATGCATATTATGTGCTTTATTTCTTCTTTAAAATTCAAACTATTCTGAAATCCTAAACATATCTGGTCCCACAGATTTCAGTGAATATGTTCTAGACCTGCTTTAGCATTATTATTTATTATCCTTTATGAAGATGTATTGTAAATTGATGTGATTATGTGAAATAAACCAGTTCCCTTTCAAGAAAACTATTTTTTAAGTCATAATACAGTTAGAGGAACATGATTTGCATTTGACAGAATTATTTGCACTGGAATAATTATACAGAGAGAGAAGAATTAGGAGTTCAAAGTAGGGCACAACGAAATGGAAGGTTCTTTTGGGTTAGGCTAGTCAGCTGGCTTTCTTAAAGCCTAATCAGTAGATGACATATAGAAATTTGTTGCATTCCAGAGTCTGGCCTTAAGCCTTGGAAACTTTGAAATCTGCCAGCACCTCTTCAAGAATGGGTGCGTCATCTGGAGTTTAACTCACCTAATGAAGGCTAAAGTGTAATGCCAGCCTGGTAATTTTTAATGGGAACCATCACTACCAATGGAATCATATATACTTGGTGCAGAGTCTCCCCATTGTCAAGGGGTGTGGAAAATCGAATTATACTCAAGGTATCACTTTTTAAATTTACTGATAAGAGGACAGTACATTCAGTCCAGCACATGGGAAGAAAACCATATGCATAACTCTATTTATTTAGCATAGAATCAGGACAAAATAATGGAGATAATAGCTATGAGTAATCATACTGGAGACAGAGGAGGCAAATCACATTCTTGGGCCAGGGCACCTCACAGCTCTGCACAACTCTGTAATGAGCACATTCTTTTGTGTGTGCCTCCTTTGTAGTCTATGCCCTGTAAAATACTATGAGATTGATGAATTACTTTTTAGAGGTCATAAATAATTTGATCAGGTTAGTCCTGTGGGCAATCAAGTCTCTTTAAAATGTCTCTTCACTGATTCACTATCTGCTGATACCTATGTTTAATTAGCAGTAAGTAGTCTTAGAGAATGTCCCTCCTCCTCTCCTTTTTATGATACTTTCAAGATACTCCCTTTTCCTAGAAAGGACTGAAATACCTGAAAATATAATGGCTATGAAACATGTAATCAGAAAATCTGACTTCCATTCTCAATTTTATAAATTATTCTAGCATGGGAGTGAGTCATTACTGCAAATTTCTATTATGCAAATAGAAATATTTTGATCCTGGTATCATATATTTGTTTTGATAATCAACTAGGCAATGCATGTAAAAAGAAATGTGAGAATCACAAAATTCTGTTTAAATTGCGTATATTATTATTAGTTCCCAGCATGCAATGCATCCTCTTTACACTTAGGAAACATCTGTTGAATGAAAAAGTAAATCAACGAGTTGAGCCATCTGTTAATCATATCTTGCTGCATTTGAAGTCACAGGTCAGTAGTTCCTACACATGTGATTTACTCATGGGGAAAATAAAGAATCACAGTAAGAGAAGATGGTAGCAATGTCCACTCTTCAAATATAGATTCTTTTAAGAAACATATATTCAAACATTGATCTCAATTGACCTTGTTGCTCAACACTCTATCTTCAACAATGCTGTTTAATCACTTTACTGCTCTCTGTGTTGTTCAGAAAAACAACTATTGTGCATATTGCCTGGTTTCACCAATATATTGCCTAGTTCCATCAACAAATAGCCTCTTTGCTCTCTACTACGTGCTTGAAATATACCTCTGACACTGCTTTTTATTAAATTGTCATAATCAAATATGCATTCGTATCAGTGAAAAGCAAAAGTTTGAGGGAAAGCTTTTTAGACTAAATTTACTGCATTTGGATTTAAAAAATTCGTAGACTCAAGAGTCAAATAAGCCAAATTTACTTTTTTCTGTCATTCGTCTAACAACATTTAACAAGTTCTCACAGTATGCAAAGCTGTCTGTAGGCACTGTGGGAGATATAAAGATGAATTAAACACACTTCCTACCTGTAAAAACCTTACAGAGATAAAAAATATGCATAAATTGCTAGAATACAAGCTGGAAATGATGAATGCCTTAAGGGGAGCATAAACAATGTTGAGTTCAGTTGTGGCGGAGATTACTTTCTTGCTGAAGGTAAACATAGAATACATATGCAAATATAGAATACATATGTGTAAACACACACATACATACATGATTAAGGGGGTTGTTATATGCTAATCAGTCTTTAAAATGTTAGTCAGCTTGTAAAATGAACCAATCTTTTCAGTGGTTCCAATTAAAAAAACAACAAAATTAAACATATCCTAATGATAGCACCTAAGTGATTCAGAATAAGATCCTGCTTTAAATGTTCAAAGAAATGTTTCTGTGCAAATATTAATTATAGGCCTGAAAACTATAAAATATAATAATGAGCAAAATTAACTTCCTGGCAAATGTCATAGAATCACATTCATTTACATGTAATTATTTAAAAGCTCTAAAAAATTATGAAGAAAACTGGACCAGTTAAGAATGAAAATCAAAGGACAATAGCTGATGTAATACTGAAATGAATATTAGTGAATGTGAAAGCATCAAAATATTCTCTGAGTGTTTTAAATAATTTGAAACAAGGCCTTGGTCCAATGGACTTAAAGCATGGATATTTCAAAAATGACTCTGGCCAGCTAGTCTCATTTGTCTCAGTGTATAGATTGCAAAATCAATTCAGGTCTAGTAAGAGGAGCTCAAGTTAGATATTATAAATTTTCTTAAAACAACCTAAATATGAAGAAAGCATCAGAGCAACTTATTAAGAACTGTCAACTTATAAAATTCTCTAAATTGGCTAAAGAGGATTGAGATAAGTTATAGATTAGGTGGTCTCTTCAAGAGAATTTATATGACAGCACAACCAAAACTAGCTAAATTCAAGCACTAGCTACTTTGGGGCCTAGTTCTGTGTTTTCAAGAAAATTCTGTAATCTTCCTGAACCACCTTCAGAAAGTAGATATCTTAAATCTCAGGCTACATTAATACCTACCTCATTAATTTTTTAAAAAAATTAAATGAGTTCATACACATGAAGTAAGACTAAAATTAAAATCCTAAGCCTTTCAACTGACTGAACAGACTCCCTTTTGGCCAAGGAGACCACAGCAAAACCTTATCAACAAAAGTTCCTGGCCATGACAGGATGAAAGGTCAGATATACCTCTTATATTGGCTTCCTTTGTGGTTTAGACACAATTGACCAGCAATAATGTTAAATTAGAGATCATAAGACTGATAGAATAGACTCTTTGTGACCCAGTAAGATGCCAAAGTATAAACAACACCAAAGACCATGCCAGGCAAGGGTTAAGTCACACACCCTTACACTTAAAGAATAAGTTCTAGCTGCCACAAGCTTTTTCTATCTAGCAGCTAAATGAGCACTGGCCTTGAGATAAGCAAATTAAGACAACTGCAGTTCAATGCCAGAATCTGACCCTCCACTCCCTGTTCCACAAGCCATAACTACAGCTTTGATGGGACAAGAGATGGATTTCACTCACTTTCTTCTGATAAGAGACCACCAACCCTGGCCTGTTTCTGGCTGGTTTACAAAGACTGCACTCTTGAATGCCTTCATGTTCATGCTTTACCTTTTGACATATGGGGCCTAACTGTAATATATTTAAACATTAAGTCTCTACCCCAAAGTGAATATGAGTTGTACGTAACCTGCATGTTCATTCAGTATGCAAGTGTTAGGACGCCCTTCATGAATATTCACGGCTCCTCCTGTAACTTGTTGTATATGTGTACTTGGCCTACTTGTTTGGTGTAAATCCCTGTTTCATCCTCATATCTCTTGAAGTGCCTGCTTCTGGGCTCTGCTAGAGGCTTCTTTTCCTAGCCTGTCACAATGGCCATCTTGCAGGCTGTTATCCTTTATGAGAAATAAAATCTCCTCTCCAAATTTATAGCTCTCATGATTTTTTACTTGACAGAAGTTTAAGAATAGTATCATCTCAGAAATTAACTCTCAGTAACTATCTTTTCCAAAAGTGAAAATACAATCTTGACAGTAAGGGAAGGAAGAGGAAAACACTGACATGGGAAAATTTATTGTCACTAATGCTATAATGATTATTCCTTTTCCTGCATTAAAATCTGAGCGGAAGCCAGAGGCATTACAACAGAATAAGTACATTAAATTTTTAATTTAAATTTATTTTCTTTTTACACAATTTTCACTTTTTTTTACCAGCTGTTTATAGTCCTTACTTTGCTTATTCTTTGATTCTTGATGTAAAATTTTGAGTTGCATAAATAAACCCATAGCTACATTACAATATAGAGGGATTCCTGAATGTTGCAAAAATGAAGGTATTACATCCAATACTTCATTGCAGTATGGTTGCCAGGTAAAATATAGGACACATGGTTAAATATAAATTTCTGATAAACAAGAAAAACTTTTTTCCAAATAAATGTTAATACTAACAAATTATTTTCTATTTGTCTTTAAAATTCAAATTAATGAGTACATCCTGTATTTTTATTTGTAAATCTGCAACCCTGGACTGTAGGAAATACACTAATCTCCAGTGTACTAAACCAAAAACAAATCAATTAACAAGTAGCTCCGTCCCTTTGTCGTGGTCCCTGCCTCCACCTCCTTTATTTAGACTATAATCATTCTCTCCCTAATAATTTCAGTAGCCTCCTAATTGCCTCAGATTTTACATGCTCCCTCTTCCAATCTATTCTCCACACTGTAGTAAAGTGATTGTTCCAAAAAACAAACCCGATCACAGTGACTTGTCTGCTAAAAGCTTGCCAATATTTCTCCAGAGCCTTCAGGATAAAACATAAGCTCTTTAGTAAATAATGCAGAGTCCTAGGTAGTCTATGTCAGCCTTCTTCCCCAGTTTGGTGAAAACCAAACTCCTACAATGAACTTCATCCTGTCTTAATTTTTTTGCCTGGAAGGATCTTCTCAACCCCACTTTTCCCCCTGATGAGACTCTTGCTTGCCAATCTGAATTATATACCTTTTCTCTTATGTTTTCCCATAGTGTTCCTGTTCCAATTTTAGCACTTTATAACAATTGTCGGATAAGACTGCAATTGTCTTTTCCACTCTCTAGTCTCCCTGGTAGACTCTATGCCATGGAAGGGTTAAATACAGGACACATGGTTAATTATAACCATGTGTTTTTGTTTTTCTAATTTGTTTTTCTAATCTTTAATATACACTATTTGACAGTTCTTTTAAGTGTGTTGAATGAAGAAAGAGATTTCTAGTTAAACAATGTATTAGGATAGCAAGGTAAGATGAAAAAATAGAATTATGAAAAACTGTAATATCAAAAATAAGATACAATTTTTAGTGTGTTCTTATGTTTTGTCCACCTTTGATTATTTATTGGTGGCATAGTTCTTTTTAATCTGAAAAGTAAAAACTATATATATTTATGGCATATATGCTGTTTCAATATATGTATATGCTGTCTAATGGCTAAATCAAGCTATTTAACATATGATAACCCATACTTACAATTTTTGTGTGTGATGAGAACACTTAAAATCTACTATCTTAACAGTTTGCAATACAATGTACTATTATTAGCTATGTTATTAGTTACCATGATATAGAGTAGTTCTCTTGAACATATTCCTCCTGTGTAACTGACATTTTGTGCCTTTGAGGAGTATCTTCTCAATATCTGCAGCCCACAGCCTCTGGTAACCAATATTTTACTCTCTGTTTCTATGAGCTCAAACTTTTTACATTTCCCTTGTAAGTGAGATCATGTGGTGTTTGTTTTTCCGATCCTGGCTTATTTCCCTTACCATAATGTCATTCAGGTTCATCTGTGTTGCACAAATGACAGGATTTACTTCTGTCTGGCTTCTTTTGTAAGGCTAAATTATATTCCATTGTGTATATATACTACATTGTCTTTATCCATTCATCCATTGATGGTGTAAACCAAAAAGTATCTGAGACAGGTCTCAGTGAATTTAGAATTTATTTTGCCAAGGTTAAGGGTCATAGCTCATGACAAGGCTTCAGGAGATCCTGAGAATATGTGCTGAAGGTGGCTGGGCTACAGTTTAGTTTTGTACATTTTCTTGGGAAATTTCCAAGTGGGATGGGTCGGGGGCAGGGCTTCCAAGTCATAGGTGGATTTAAAGATTTTCTTATTGGCAGTTGGTTGCAAGGAATAAGCTCTGCCTGAAGAGTTGAAAACAGCTTGAGTTAAGATATAGGGTTGGAGATTGTGGAAGCAAGGTTCTTGTCGTGTAGGTGAAGCCTCCAGGTAACAAACTTCAGAGAGAATAGATGCAAATGTATTTTATCAAAGATGTCAGACTCTTTGGAGGGACCTAGTAAGGGAAGGAGATTCTCTAAAGAATGTAGTCTCCCCAAGAGATAGCTTTGCAGTGTCATTTCAAAATATGTCAAGCAGTATGTTATGGGGTAAACTACTTTATCTCCTTTTAGGGTCTGTTATCTGTTATACAGTGCTGTACCAGAGTCAGGCTGGGGTTGGTATCCTATTGCTACAGTCTGTTCTGTCACTCTTAGAATCTCTGTTTTAATGTAAATGCCAGTTAATTTTGCCTGAACTCCAAAAGGAGAAGAGTATAATGAGGCATGTCTGACCTCCCCATTCCAGTAATATCATGGCCTGAACTAGTTTTTCAGGTTTGATGGGGTCCCTTTGCTGAGAGGGGTGGTCCATTCGGTCAGTGGAAGGAATTAGAAATTTGCAGTGGACGTTTGGGTTGATTCCATACCTTGGCTATAGCGAATGATTTCTTTCCATGAACATGGATGTGCAGGTTGCACACTTCTTGGCATACGAGGTAAATAACTGCCAATTATTTGTTTAAAAACTGAAAGGATTTATAAGTAACAATATCTCATTTTTATAAGCATTGAAGACAGATGTGAACTGAATAACATGAACAGAGAAAGAATTCCTTAACTTCTAATCAGGATATTTTAAAACTTGACATAAAACAAGGCATTTTTAATGAATAACTTATACACAGTGTTTAAAAAGTACGGAAAGCACCCTGTCCTGCTCACCCAGCCATTGACTGCCTGTCCCAGAGATAACCATCTGCAGAGTTCCCCAAGTGCCCTTCCAGAGACCATTTATGCAAACGTAAGCAAATATATGCAAATAGAAGCACATATACATTTCCATTGTTTCTAAGGGTAATTAAATCTTCAACCAATAAAGAATATAAAGTTATAAAGCTTTCAACTGACCTATTCAAGCAGTCGATTTCATAAGAATAATTATTTTTTACTTGGTTTCACTGTTTCAATCAGTAATTAAGTAATTAAATATTCATTAATAAAGAATTTGTAATGTCCTGATTGCAAATTTTAAGTGGGTCATGCTCCCAAAAAATAAGCTCCTTTTCATTGTCTGAAGTTCTTAAAAATTTAAGCAGACAGCCTCTCTAAAAAATATATATTTTCCTTTTTTCAGTTTTTTCTTCTCTATGTTGCATTTTTGAACTTTTTATTTCTCCAACAATCTTTGCATTCATTTTCAATGCTCAAAAAGATTAAAAATTAAAGTATAGTTGTTTACAAAGTATATGAAATGTACTTTCATCAGAAATGTTTGTGAAAATAAAGTATTAACTTATGAAAATAAGTTATTTTTCTTGTAAAATATTTAATATTATATTTTACAATTTGTTTTAGCCTCTTAATTTTAATTTTGAAAATAATCATCATACATAATATTAGTTGACATTTTAAAGATAAATTAAATTTATAACATATTAATAATAATAAAGGTATTTATAATTTTACCTTGCTAGAATATAAAGAACACTTTGGTTGTCATTGTTAAGAACAGAAATGATGCTTCACATATGTTATGTCTAAATCTTCATATATACATATTTACCAGGGGACATTTATAATTTACCAGGAATTTATAATTCAAGATGTTTCTTGACTGCCATGTGCAATTTGTATGAAAGTTGCATGAGTGTTTCAGTACTTTTGGAAACAAAATAAAATAAGATAAAACAAAGAGATGTTCCCCAATTTTGAGAAATGATATTTTGTTATGCTAGAATCCATTGCCTTCATGGGAACTTTACTCGTAAATATGTATGCCTTTTTTCCTACCTAAGCCCATCCACTGCTCTATTCTCTCCGTAGTGTTTAAATGTTGTTTATCTTCCAATAAAGTATAGCACACACATTTTTTTCAGCACTCAGATACACTTAACTTTGTTTTAAAATGAGTAGGACAAATGTTGAAAAGTGTTTCCTGGGGTCTGAGCAGTGTTAATATGAAAGGAAATATTTAAGCATTGTCTTATGCTGCACTTGAATGTAAGATTCTGAGTGACAAGGTGGCCATATGTTCTTTAGTACATGTCCTGAATGTGTTCTTTGTAAAAGGTCAAGTATTCTTTAAGGTAATGGACCCAGGACAGGGACCCTTCTTGCCCAGGTTTACGGGTAGCACTGATGTGATCATCAGATTGTCTGTTTTTCCTGGGTATGATTCCCATAAATGCTCTCCATTAGATTCACATAACCTAGCACTGTCTGGCACATAATAGGTGCTCAAGAAATGGAAAGAAGAAAGGAAGGGAAAGAAGGAGGGAAAAAGAGGATGAAGGGAGAAAGGGAGGTTGGCTCTTATATTAACTTCTCCTGCTTGTGGGGTGATGGGGTGGGAGGAGTCTCTTAGATCATTTGGCAGTGCTTTCTTGAAATAGATATTTTAAGCTCTTTTTGATAGGAGATAATTTTTAATATAAGGAAGTATCAGTGTCTTTGAGATAATCAATCAGGAAATATATTTGAATTATCAATCCAGTCTGCTAAATGAATAACATTTAACAATTCACAAATAACACAGACTTTATAGTCTTTTTGTTTTCTATCTAAATAAAGAGCTTATTAGTAAATAATCACCTTATAATCACCTGTCTGAAATCACTCACCTACTAGTTACTTTTGTCTTTTTTAACACGGTTTAATGGTTCTACCTTATCAAAAAACTTATTTAGCTTTATCTTTGGTGCTAGCTCTGAGAAAGACTTCAATGCCTTTTTGGCAGGTAGAATTTAACATCTAATTAAGTTCCTCAGACTTTACGAATTTCCTTTTGAAACAAAATCAAGCAGTTTTCAGTCCTTTTAATTCTCTATCCTGTTGTTCAGTAGTTATATTAAAGTATAGGTATAATAAAAATACAGTTAATTAGGTTTGGATTGGCAGTATCTTTGGCAGCTATTAAAACAGTGGTACACTTCAAAGTGAGATTGTAAACTTTTCTCTCAGCATTTTTCAATGCCTAATAACACGATTTTCATAAAACTTAAAATACCTGTGGATACACTAATATTTTGTTGGACATTATGGAAAATCCTCCATTGTTTAGAAGGTAACTCTTTCTGAATCCAGACTATCCTTAGAACTTCTCAGTAAGTCATAACTTTAGTGAAATGGTTATATTATATTGATAGATATTTGGATCACCACATTACTATTTACAGAATACTTGTATTATATATGAAACTTTAAAGTAAAAATATATATCCAAGAATATATATATTTATGTGAAATAACATGTATAAACACATACAGATATTTTATATATATATTTCAGTGAATGACAATTAATGGCATAAAACAGATTCACCAGCATGACTGTGTTGGAAAACATTGACAAGACTTATAGAAAACATCCAGTTAAGATTAAAATGTCAAATATAGTATACACCAAACTGAATCAGTACTATTTAATTAATAGGACTGTGAATGATTTGATACATATAAATAATGGTAATCAAAATAGATACTTCATAAACTATCCTAAAAGAAAAAAGAATTATAAATTTCAAAAACACTTACATTTAACTGCAACACAATTGCATGGAAAAAAATAATTTAATGACCGCACTAAAGTGAAGAAAAGATACAATGAATGAAAGTGAGACACTCTCTCAGATTTATTTCCTCCAAGTCCATGTAGCTGTGACTCCAGACTCCTTTTGTATTGCTGTCACAGTTTTGAATGTCTGCTCAGAGAAATAATATGCTGGTCTTGTAGTTATGAGATCTTTTCCACCAACTGCATGGTGTGACCTTAAAGGGATTTGGACTAGATGATATTTATATCTAATCTAATCCTTTCTGTGACGATTCATTTTGTTCACGTCTGTACAAATAGAACCTAAATAACTGTTTGCTTTGAGGAACCCTTACTTTTTTTTTTTTTTTAAGATTGAAGTAACTAACCTGACTTTTGCTTCTCTGAAGATGGTCATGTTCCTCAGTCCCCCATCACACTCTCAAGCAAATCAATTTACCACGCAATGACAACAAGACTTTCCTCTAGTCCATACCATGAAACCTGCATCAAAGGAGTGATTTGAGCAGAAAAAGAAAAAGAACCTGATGTTATCCCGTCATGTGAAAATATGAAGTAGAGAATATTTAAATATCCTGATCAATATTATTAATATTATTTTTTACTATCAATGAAGTGGAATGTCATAAAAATTTGAGGACATTTTAATAGTATGATCTTTATTCAAAAAACATAATATGGTGAAGAAACCTCATTAACTATTAGCTGTACGCTTTCCAACTCATTACCATTTTCCTACTTTTTAAGTAATTTTCCTCATCAGGTAGAATGAATTGCCTTTAGGTAAGCTAGTCCTTGTCAAGAACTGTGAAGGGCCTGAGATGTTAGCCTGCATGCAAGCTGACAAGTTATCCTGACTAGCTTTCATAGAAACTGGCAGAGGACACATGAAGAGTCAAGGCAAAGCAGGCAGCATGAATTGTGTGTTCACGTGGGCTCCCCTTGCCCATCCCTGATTCCCAAAAGTAATGCAAAGTAGGCCAGCTTCATGGTGTGCATGTACTGGCTTTGTGTGACAACTGAGAAACCTTGAGTGTAAGAAACCCCAGCCTTGTTAAGAGGGCTGCTAGCAACCCTGCCAAAACTTTGCCCCAGAGGGAGACATACTGGTTAGCAAGCAACCTGCCCTTCGCTCAGAAGACATATAGGAACATGAGAAATCCATGGTGGATTACCTCCCACAGTCCGCAAAACAAACAAACAAACAAAAATCAAAAACAAAAATTTAGAAAGTTTCCCTTGGTTTACAAATGAGCAAGCTCATATATGTCAGTATGTCCCCTTTCCTGAGCAAAAGGCACAGAAATGCCATAATCAATCAAATATAATCACATCTAACATCTATAATGCCTATAATATTTCAGGCATTTTCATATATACTTTCATTCTAATTCTGAAAGCATCTCCATAAGGAATATTATACTGTTCTCAATTGCATAGGTAGGGAAAGTACACTTCATGCAGGGAATATTGCCTACCTCTCAGTCATGAAACCATTCCATAGTGGCACCGGGCTTCAAATCCAGGACAGTAAATTGAGAAGGAATTGGCATGAGACCTTAAAATTGAGTGAATGTAATGACAAACTGTTTTTTTTTTAAGTTCTGGGATACATCTGCGGAACGTGTAGTTTTGTTACATAGGTGTACATGTGCCACGGTGGTTTGCTGCACTATCAACCCAATAGCTAGGTTTTAAGCTCCACATGCATTAGGTATTTGTCCTAATGCTCTCCCTCCTCTTGCCCCCAACCTCCTGACAGGCCCCGGTGTGTGATGTTCCCCTCCCGGTGTCCACGTGTTCTCACTGTTCAACTCCCACTTATGAGTGAGAACATGCGGTATTTGGTTTTCTGTGGAAGACAGTGTGGTGACTCCTCAAAGATCTAGAACAAGAAATACCATTTGACCCAGTAATCCCATTACTTTCTACATATGGCTTTCTATATATGGCTAGCAAGTTTTCACAGTACCATTTATTAGATAGGGAATCCTTTCCCCATTTCTTGTTTTTGTCAGGTTTGCCAAAGACCAGATGGTTGTAGATGTGTGGTATTATTTCTGAGGGCTTTGTTCTGTTCCATTGTTCTATATGTCTGTTTTGGTACCAGTTCCATGCTGTTTTGGTTCCTGTAGCCTTGCAGTATAGTTTGAAGTTAGGTAGCATGATGCCTCCAGCTTTGTTCTATTTTCCAAAGCCAACAATAGCTAAGAGGATTTCTTCTTACCAATGAATCTGCTCAGAAAATCTCTTTGGAAGCACAGTAAACACAATTGTTTTCTCTTGCCTATTGTTAATGTAGTTGTTAGTTGACTTAATATTGGCTGAGCCCTAAGGACAAAAGGTTCAGAAATGTACAGTTAAAATTATTAATGGAACTTATAAAATCAAATGATTCATTAGAGTGCAATCTACTGCAGATCCCTTTTGAAAAATTCTATTTTCTATTATCTTGTGATCTGTTTCTCAGGCACAAGTTTTAGCCTACAGATATTCACTGTGATTGGTGATCGTTACTTTTAAAAATATGTTACAATAACAATGTTATTATTTACCTTTCTAACAGTATTTTCATTCTTCCCTTTATGTTTTCTTTTTATACAATTTTAGCTTGGCATGGCATTTAGAGAATTAAAATAATTCCGGTTATAACTAGTAAATAATTGGTTCTCTGTAAATACCTGCTGCTTGAATATTATAATATTTGCGGGTTTGCTATAGCATATTTGTATAACATGAAATTTGTCTTTGGTAGAGGTGGATTTTAGTTTATAGCAAGATAAAGTTCACATATGCTAACTTTAAATCTGAACTTGATCCATTTTCACCTACTTTCCTTTACAGATTTGTTATTCCATCAACAATGGTTTATTTACTTTCCCAGAAATATTATTTCAGATTTATCTTTTTACCAATTCCTTTTCCTTTTGCCAGAGAGAGATAAAAAGAGATAAAAGCCAATTTGAGTTCTATCTTTTCTTTAATCTTTTCCTTAAACATCCAAGTTTTCAATGATCTTTCAGTTTCAACTTCTAAATGCCATTTTTTTCATTTAATTTGGTCATGAGGATCTTAGTGTAAACTTGTCTATTGCTAGTAGTAATACTATTACTAATGGTAACAGTAACAGTAGTAGGCAAAGTAGTGATAAGTAATTAATATTTATTAAGAGTGTAATGTATGTAATACATTGTACAAAACACACATTTTCTTATTTCTTATAATATTCTAACACATTGAGTTCTTTAAGAAAGACTGAGATACTGAGTTTTTGAATACTCACATAACTTGGGTAACATCACACAGCTTATCAATACTGAAATTCAAATTCAAACTTTTTTCATTTCAAGACTTCACATTCTACACTATCAAACTATATGCTGTGTTTAGTGAATTTGTAAAAAATATCTTTATCTACCTAATATAAAGCAAGTTTTTTGAGGGAAATGACAATATCTGATGTATTTCTGGCTCCATCATAGAACTTAATTTCCTATATACTAAAAATCCATAAGGAATATGAAGTCATTAATTGAACAACTGATATAGTTAGTTATAAAAGTCATTTTTAACAAAAGGCAAATATTAAGAGTGATACTAAAATAATCTGTTAGCCTTACTTATTCAAACTTTTTCTTTGTCATGCATGTGTATCCAGCTCTGTATTAAATTAAGCTCTGAAAGAGTACAGCCTGGTGTAGTGATTCTTTTACCTGAGCTTGCATCCGAATTCTCTTCAAGTCTTAATGAATCAGATTACTGGGGCTTACGACTGAAGTAGATTTGAGGTCTTTAAGGTCTCATTCAACAGATTTGAGGTCTTTGAGAACTACTTGTCAGTGCTTCCAGAATCAGAAAGTTTGAGCTAGAATCCTAGCTGTGTCATTTATAAGCTGTCTGAACTTGAACAAGTGATAAATATCTCTGGGCCTTAGTTTTCTTCACCTATGTGAAGGGTATATTAGAATTTTTGTGTGTATTAAATGACACAACATATGCAAATTGCTTTAAGCAGAACCTGGGACATACATAATAAGCACTTAATAATTATTAACCATATTTATTTTGTATTAACTATAATTATTAATTGCAAACATATTACCAACTCCTTATTAGACTGCCTTTTGCGTCGTAGTGGGAAAATCAAAGCTCTGAGAAATAAATGCTGAGGTGCGATTTTCAGAATAGAGGAGAAGAAAAGGATCACATTTAAGAAAGTTATGAGAAAGGCCTTAGTAGAAGAAAGATCATTCAGATATTTAGATCCAAAACAATTGTACAAAGGACACAGAAAACCCCACAGGAAAAAAGTGTCTGTAAGAAGAAGCAGAAAACAGAATGATTTAAAATGAAACAGAGCAGAGGTCAAGAAAATTTTAGTTAACATGGTACCCAATCTGAAAGGTACACAATTCAAGATGAATTCTTCTAACCATAAAATTATTACTACTTTATAAATAGTAACATAATGTTAGTTTACTCAACCATTTTACTTTAGAGTATGAAACATGATATTGGTGTAATTTCTGTACTTAATTTGAGGTATCAAACTATACCAAATATTCTCAATATCCTCTGTATATGTTGTCTATAAAATGAGAGACTAGGGGAATTTTTGCAATTTACCACTCCAAATGGAAAACACCAGCAACTCTGAATCTGCATATTTTCTTAGCAACAGAATAGATTATATCAGGGCTCCACTCAAGTGAGTTTTTTAAATAGCAAATGCTTAAGAGATGAAGGATGTAGATTTTGGTATGGCTAGTCCTTCACCAACTGGCCCATTTTCAGGTTAGATCTCATGTACTCTTAGATTTAAATTTAATTAAAAAATTTAAAAAGGTGAAAATTATTTTCTTCAGTTTTTAACAAGATCAATTTATTCTAATCTAAAATCATCTGAGCAGAAAGCGCAGCAGGGGCGTAATTTCCCAATAAAGTTTTAGGTAAAAGGTCATTTTATGGTCACTGTTGTGACCATAAGTTTCTAATTGTTTTTGCATATGTCATGAAGCAGACAATAGGGAAATAAAAGCAGAGTAACATTGCCAAGACTTAAGGAAAGAACTATCACTTCCACCAGTTTTCTTCAGAATGTAGTCTCTGGGTGTCTACCCCAGAATTACATAAGAGGTTTGTGAGAAATGTTGGGGACATCTCTATGGCCCACTGACTTACAATTTCTTGGGTATAGACTCATAAATTAGTTGCTTTAGAGGTTGCACAGATAATTCCCTTTATCCAGAGACTGTAGCTATCTGATGTTGACAAGCACAGGGTTTCTGGGAGAAATTATGTGGTTAAAAGCAAATTACATTTTCTTTCTTTAGGTTAAAGTGTGCAAATAAATTAAACGCACCATCAGTGATAATATATTTGCTGAGAGAACAAAGCACAAGGTAAACAATGCTTTACTTCATATTTAGCAGACTTGCCATATTTTTATGTATGCCATAGATTCAGTGTAGAAAAGTATTCAGAGAGTATAATAAGCCTAGATACTTGAGCCTTGACCATAGTGTAGAAGACAAGAACACCATTTTAGGAAAATGTTCTCCTCATGCAAACATTTTTATCTGGAAAATATCTAAATAGATATCCATATCACATGATAACAATGCAGATGAAAATGCATCATATAGCTTATTAATATTCCAATTGAAAAGCTGAAATGTCTCATATATTTACTATTTATTATATATACCATATTATAAATGGCATGTAAATAAGTTCCTTCTTTTCCAAAAGAAGGGAGACAACAATAAAAATATATTATCTTGTCATAAGAATATAAGATTAGTGTCACATACTTTTTATCCACATAACATGTGTATGTATAGCTGTAGAATAAATATCTAGAAGTGGGTTTAATGGATATTATTTTTCAAAATGTCGCTACATCATCTACTAAAAAGCTTATGACAACTTGAACTTTCATCAAAACATTAAGATAATCAATTATTTTTCCAAATTCTCATTATCCATAATAGGTATTAATACTTTTAAAAATCTTTATCATATGAAGATAAATGTTACGTATTTATTATAATTTTATTTATTTATGGCTGAGAATACAGATTTTGTATGCCTATTCACTATTTCTATAGTTATTGATCAATTCTGCTACTAGTCTGTATGACTCTTACTGATTTGTAAAATCTTTTAGTGTTAAAGCAATTTGCTCCCTTGCTGTTATATGGCTGCTCCTTTTTCTTGTTTGTCATTTGTCATTTGGCTTGGTTAATGGTATTATCTATACAAGAGATTTAAACTTTTGTGTAATCAAATTCACTAATATTTTATTTTCTGCTTTTGGTATATGTAACATTTGTAGAGAGCCTGTTAACTTCTGTAATCGCTTATAAATATATTTTTGGTGCTTTCAGTATATTAATAATAATTTATACTACATATTACAAAGATGTAGTTTGTATCTATTCTTAATATGTTTATTGTGCTTCCATTCCAACAAGCCAAAGTTCACAGAAAATTATGTTTATTGTGTTTCACTTAATCAAAATAACTGCTTTGGCTGGGCGCGGTGGCTCAAGCCTGTAATCCCAGCACTTTGGGAGGCCGAGACGAGCGGATCACGAGGTCAGGAGATCGAGACCATCCTGGCTAACACGACGAAACCCCGTCTCTACTAAAAAATACAAAAAACTAGCCGGGCGAGGTGGCGGGCGCCTGTAGTCCCAGCTACTCGGGAGGCTGGGGCAGGAGAATGGCGTAAACCCGGGAGGCGGAGCTTGCAGTGAGCTGAGATCCGGCCACTGCACTCCAGCCCGGGCGACAGAGCGAGACTCCGTCTCAAAAAAAAAAAAAAAAAAAAAAAAAAAAAAAAATAACTGCTTTATGCTATCATATGGATAATTCACATAAAAAGATTAGAAAATTCAAAAAAGAAAAATTAGAATTATTCATAATAGTAACAATCAGATACTAAACTGCCACTAGTTACTGTATATCATTCACTTCATTTATTCATTTATTATCTTTTATCTATTGCTTTTCTCACTTAAAATACTTTTCTGAATAATTTTTAAAAATACAATATATCTCATTTCAACTGATGTTCCTTAGAAATATTACTTTAGAAAATACATAAGAGCTTAATTATATAGTATACCTTAAGCCTTTTTCCTTTTTTTTTTTTTTTTTTGAGATGGAGTCTAACTCTGTCGCCCAGGTTGGAGTGCAGTGGCGTGATCTTGGTTCACTACATCCTCTGCTTCTAGGGTTCAAGCAATTCTCCTGCCTTAGCCTCCCTAGTAGCTGAGATTACAGGCACGCACCTCCACGCCCAGCTAATTTTTGTATTTTTAGTACAGACGGGGTTTCACCACGTTGGCCAGATGGTCTCGAACTCCTGATCTCAAGTGATCTGCCCACCTTGGCGTCCCAAAGTGCTGAGATTACAGGCATGGGCCACCACACCTGGCCTACCATAAGTTTTAAACATGCTACTTCGAATTTAAATTTCTGTTATTTTACTAAAATTGTGTTTAGTATCCTTTTACATAGACTACTCAAGGAAATAATCATTATGAAAAATTCTTGGAAGCTGAATTCCTGGGTCAAATTTTGTCAATATATTTCTAGGTTTTTCCATATGTTGCCAAATTGTCCTCAAGAGATTTTTACTGACTGTTAGCTCATGAACTGTGCATGAGGCTTTCCATTAAACTAAAACCTTGCCAACACTTAATAGTGCTTTTAAAGTTAAATATGTAACAATAAAAATCTTTGAAAATCTAATGTGCAAATAGTATTTTTAAATCTAATCATAGATTCCATGCAGTTGTCTTTGTTGTAAAGTAAGTCACAAGATAATCCGTAAGTCATAATCAGTCGTAAAATAATCATTCATAAGAAAATCTATATACTATTTGCTCTTATTTGTAAGAATAATACCTTCATAGTCTACTGGCTTAAAAAGTATTACCTAATGAAATGTAAGCTACATATGCCTTCTTATTGCTTGCTATGTGAAATAAATAAGTTGTTATGAAACTGTAAATTATGAAACACTAAATAAAACTTTTAAAAGCAACCTGAGATAAAGATAGACCAACTACAAATTAGCAGCAATGAGACTGAGTAGATTTCTGAACTTCAAAGGAAAGGTCAGAAAATACTGAAATTATATTTTTAACCTGTTGAGGAAAATAATTGCCAGCCTTCTGTTTGATATCTAAATGGAAAGATGGCAAAATTAAAAACAAAACAATTTATTCATAACCCTTATCTAAAGAATTATCACAAAGGTAAAATTGAAAAGAAAAAGAAAAATAACCCAATAGAGAATATAGTTAAATAAAAATTAACAAAGATATTGATAGTCATGTAGTGAAATTTATAAATAATTAACTGTAAATGTGAATATTAATAGCAGAAACTAGTGAGGGAGATTGAATTCAAGGTAGAGGTAAAATAAAAGAGAGCAACAACGTGCCATAGGTGAGGACAGTCACTGGAGTTAAGCTAATCTGAATGTCAGATATAATTGGAAAACAGAGTGTAGCTGCATATTTTCTTTGTATATTGCCATGCCAAGTATTTATCATAAAATGCACCTAAACATTAATATCACATAAATCTAATGTATTATTTTCAAACCAGTGACAAGATAGAGGAGGAAAAGTAATTAATAAAGAAAATTCTCTGGAATACTGGATAGCCAAAACAGGGGAGGGTGGGAATAACCACTGCCAATAAAATTTCAATATAGAGCAAAATAAATCCCCAAAATGTAACTAAAATAGGTAAAACAAAATCTTCTCTTGAAAGAAATACATATTAGATGAATATATTATACATATAACTATATAAGAACAATCATTGAAACAGAACACCTCTGAAATATATAAAGATTAAAAGCAAAATAATGAAAAAATGTACTAAGCAATTATGGACAAATGACAACAATATTAGATAAAATGAACAAAAAACATTTCTAGTGATAATGAACATCGGTTATGCCTAATGACAAAAGGAAGAGTTAACCAGGAAGATTTACTATTTCTGAGCACTTGCGTGTAAAGGTGAACACTGTCACCTCAACACGTTCCAAGTAAACCTCCAGTGGTTTCATTTGCTCAATATTTACCATAACCAGACAGGAGGGTCCATTGTGCAATTGAGAACACTGAGGCAGGTGAAATTGTAAATGCCCTTCCTGTTCTTACATATCTAGCCATGGGCACAGCCACATGTGCACCCAGTAAGCCTGGTTTCAAAGCTTGTGCTGGTGGATGACATAAGGTGAAGCTACGTCAATCATAGCAGGAGATTTTTACCTCACATCTGAAAGAATACAGATTGTATCCAAGCACAAGTTGAACTTTTAATGCCTAATTAGGTCCCAGGATACAAATAAAGTCTTAAAAATTACCCAATTGTTGAAAATATATATAATGTATTCTCAGTGCTCTCAGTAAATTTTCTTTTAAAAGATGATAGATCCCAAAATCTTATATAGAGGTAAATTTTGAAAAGACACACATATCTGGAATGAATTTAAAGTAGCATTTAAAATAAAATTATAGCCTTAGATGTAATAGAACAAGATAGAAAATCAAATAATTTTTTTATTACAAGATGGCAAGGGGAGATACTCCCTAAACTAGAAATAAATTGATAAAAGCAGGTTAATAAAGTGGAGAATGAATTGAAATATAGAGACTAATTCATACTCCGGAATTTGTAATTTAGAAAGTAAAATAAAACAGATAAATATATGGCAAGATCCAAAGAGAAAAAAATAAAAGATAGAAATTTCAACAAAATAATATTGAATGGGAGTAGGTATTGTAATTTGTAATTACAGATACAGTTTTAAAAATTATAAAAGAATACTGTTAATAATTATAAACAAAGAAGTCTGAAAACCTGTGCAGAATGAACTTTTTCTAGAGAAACTAAATTACCAAAGTATTTTTAAAAGCTGTACAATTTTGATAGGAATACAGACTTTAAAGAAGTTAGTTTTTAAAAGATTAATAAGTTGATTTTTTAAAGAAATTCGATGTGAAAAGACAAAATAATGTGTTTGCAGGTTCTATAGAGGAATGAAGAAATAAATACCTTCTGACCGAATAGATATTATCTGAAACATGGAGGGGTGTCTTAGTATTACAAAATGTATTCATATAATTTATCACATAAACTGATTAAAGAGAGTAAATAAAAGTGACCTTCAGAGAATCTGAAAAGGATTTTATAATATTCAGTACCTCTATAAGATTTATTTTTTAGCTGTTTGTAGATAGATTACTTATTTAACCTGATTAGTATTATCAAACAGTTGCAGAAAATGTCTCACTTAATGAGAGGCATTAGAACATTCATTAAAAGTCACATACATAGAAAAGATGCCACAGTTGACATTGACCTAGAGATCCTATCCAAAACAATAAGACTAAAAATAAGGTAAAAGATGTAAGAATTAGAAAGAAGAAATAAAGTTGTCAACAATAGTGTAAATATTCATATAGTATATCCAAACTATCATCTGAAGAATAATATTACACATAAAATTTTAGAGCTAATATTGGCATTTTTAAGATCAGTATATACACATCAATAGTGATTTAATGTAGTGTAAATGAAAACATAGAAAACTTAATTTTTAAAAATAACAACTTTCCAGTGCCCAGATCTTGATTTCTAATACCATTCTTCAAGAAAAAGAATGAAAGATTCTTGGAAAAATGAACAGAATTAGCCTGGTATAACTTTTAATGCCAATTTTAAAATAAAAGTGTTTAAAACACAAAGCCATGGAGGCATTTCAATGGAATACAGGAGCAATGTAAACTGATTTTCACCAGCCAAAGCTGGAACAGTTTCAGCAGCTAACTAAATAACACGATATTACATCATCACTCATAATATAAAATAAACATGCCCCTAGTGATATAAATAATTGATTGAATAAATAAATATAAACATAGGGAGAAAGAGATAAATCTCCCATAAGGAATAATTAAAAATATTTCTTGTAGTTATTCTCTCTACTTCAAGAATAGTTTAATTTCCCATTCCTTGAGTATGGGATGTGCTTAGTGATTGGTTTCCAAAGAGTAGAGTATTGAAAGTACTGAAAAATAGCTTTACAGAGGAGAGACTTCACATATATCACCTCAGAAAAGGTGATTAAGACTAACATCACTAGTGATAAATATTGTTGATAGCATGATAAATCATGATAGTTGATAAATTATGAGAATAACACTTTGCCTCTGCAGCCTTCTCTTACAAAACCCATAACCTCAGTGTAATTGTGAAAAAAGTGTAAGAGAGAAATCAATTGACCTAAGATTGAGACCAATTGAGGGACATTTGAAAATATAACTGACCATTTTTTTCTCAAAACTGTCATCAAAACAAAGTCTGAGGAACTGTCACAAATTACAGGATGTTAAGGAGATATGAGGATATGTAATGTGGTATCTAGGATGGTATCGGGGATGGGAACTGAAAAACGACATTAGCAAAAAAAAAATCTTGTGAAATCAGCACGAACTGTGGAGTTGAGTTAATAGTAGCCCAGTAATACTGGTTTCTCACTTGTGACAAATGTAATACAGTTTTGTGAAAAGATATCAAAAGGGGAAATTAGATAAGAGTTATACTGGGACTCTTGGTACGACATTTTCAACATTTTTTGTTTGTTTGTTTGTTTGTAAATCCAAAACTATTCTAATATAAAACAATTAGATATATTGTTAAATGGAAAAAATTCTCATAACCGGAAGACCTTTATGCCTAAGACTAAATCTAACACAATAGGTAGAACTATCATACAAAAATAGTTTAGTTTTGTCCTTTCTTTCAGAGAAAGCTAAAGACAACTATAGCAAGATATTAACAAGTTCTATTTTCTAGGAACAGCTACAGCCAGCCACAACAGGAACAAGTACTGCATGATTCTATTTGTATGAACGATTTAAAATAGAAGCAGAGAGAATGGTGGTTGCCAGAGCTTTAGGGAAAGGGGAAATGGGGGAATTGCTATTCAATGGGTACGAAGTTTCAGTTATGCAAGGTGATTTCTATAGCCAAGATGCAGAAACAGCTTAAATGTCAATAGACGGTTAAGTAGATAAAGGGAATGTGGTACATACGTGCAATGAATACTATTCAAAATTGGAAAAGAAAGAAATCCTGCCGTATGCAACAACATTAATGAAACTATATTATGCTGGGTGTTATAAGCCAGAGAAGGAGAAATACTGCATGATTCCACTTATGTGAGTTTTTTATGATAGTTAAAGTCATGGAAGCAGAGAATAGAATGGTGGTTGCAAGGGGCTGGGGAAAAAGGGAAATGAAAAGTTGTTATTCAGGTATATATTTTCAGTTATGCAAGATGATTAAGTTCTAGAGATCTGTGCCTATAGATAGCAGTACTATTTGTTCCCTTAAATTTGTCAAGAGAGTATATCTCATGTTAAGGCTTCTTATCACAAAACAGAACAGACAAACAAGATGTGCAAGGAAACTTTTGGAGGTGATGGATATGTTTATTATCTTCATTGTTACATGGGTAATAGTTACATGGGTATATGCATATGTCAAAAATCATTAAATTATATTAATTAAACATATACAATTATTTCGTATATCAAAAATACTTTTAAAAACCTGATAATAGAAAAAGAGGGAGGATATCATATTAACTGTTCCTAGTAGAATTTACAAAGTACATCTTAGAAAATAAGTTAAAACATTCCTCCTAAATCTGAAAATATGGAAATCTGAAATTTGTACTACTTAAACTCTCACAGATTGGTGAAGCATGCACAGAGAGAAAAAAAGGCAAGAAGGAAGAAAAGAGTGAATGTATGACTTTTAAAAATTTTGAACTAAGATTCAGAAAAAAATAGGAAAAAATGAAATTTAGAAAGCTTAGAAAATTAGCAGAAATTTAGAAAACTGACTGATAGACTAGTAGGATTCTTCAGTAATTTCTGGAGGAGGTTCTTCTAGAAACTGAAATTTCACAGTAGAAAAAGGTTAGTAACTTTTTTCCATTTCACAGAAAGAGATGAAAGAGTTTTTCACTTTAAGATGACTTTTGGAACTTAAAATTTATGGCAACAAGATCAAGTAGTGGCACAACCACAGAATATTTGATACTGCATTTGTAAACTAGGTATAGATAAATCTTTGAGACCAGATGGTCTCTAGTAAAGAATTTTGAAGGCAATTAAGGCTGACATTAAACTTTTACCAGTAAATTTATACAGCCATTGAAAGTAATCGCTCTGCTGGAAACATTCTGGCTTGAGGAGTGGGTTGACTCTCACACAAAAATAAAGTCTCACTGTAAAGTCTAGAATGACCACCTAGTGAACTTCAGTTCCATATAAGAGATGATGAAATCTATGCAAATATATTGATGTCATTCACATTTTAACAAATACTTTTGAGAAGAGAAAGTGTTTATTTATTGATTTGTTTGTGAAAACTGTATCTGTCTAAAGTGGAAACCATAGGGAAATGGGCACTGTGTGTTAGAACCTGGGATATCCTTTTTTAACATCTTCATAAAATATGGAGAGAAGTCCACTGCCTAATTGTATTGAATTCTCGGCGTATCAGTTTACTCTTCTCCTTTCAATATATTTATTTCCATTCACTCTTAAATTCTTTCTTAGTTCCTCCGTCTTAAATTACATCACATGCTTGTTCACTTTTAATTTCATTCTTTTATTTTCTACAACTATTTCCTCCCATATCACATCTTGACATCTTCCTATACTCTTGACTGTGCCAAGCTTCCTGAATTTTTTTATCTTTATGCAGCAGTAGAAATGGTAAACAGGCGGGTTGTGGATATAAGCTTGCCTTCTTGCTTCAGGTCTTAGCCAGTAGAAAAGTGAAGGTCAAAATCTCCCTGTACAGTTTCTCATTTCCAGCAAGGCTTTGTCTTGTTTGACTCTGTCTACCTAGCAAGCTCATCTTCATTTTCCACTCTATGATTTTCTGGCACTGTCACCTGAAGGGCATAAGAAAAAAAATACAGGCTTTTCATTAGGCATTAACCTGAGCTGTTTCCACTCTTGCATAGACTTTTCTAGCTCTGTGTTAGCAGGAATGTACCTCTGCAAGAAACCCCCTGATTTCTACTGTCACATTCTCACCTTACTTCCTGGCTATTTTCTGAGTTTTATATCTAAGAATAGCTTTAAAAATGAAGGAGGGTCAGAAAAGTAATGGAGTCCAAATAATATCTGTGATTTTGTTAATAGCATAGGGTGCCTTTGTCAAATTCCTATTTTTGATATCCCATGTTTATATAAGATGTTTTCATTAGGGGATGCAGGGTGTAGGGTTCCAAAAAGCTTTCTATGCTAATTTTACAGTTTGTTATAAGTCTTACTGTTTTTCAAAATAAAAAGTTAAAAAAAATAAAGGAGGAGAAGACCTTAAAATATATCACCAGTTTTACAGAAGGACAACTGCCCCATTCTATGCTTTGTGCTAGCTTTGGATTTCTGAGTCTGGAGGCAAACAGCAATTTAAGACAAATGATTTTTTTTTTTTTTTCCAGTACTGTTCTCCCAAGTGAGCTTTATTTCAGAAGACAAATTTGAGTTTTCTATAACGTAACAACTAAATATATTATTTGTTTACTTCTTTCACAATCTGTTTATTACTCATTAGTTTATAAAAAGTCTTCAAAAATTCCTATTACAAGTTGCCTATCAATCGAAATTCTAGATACTTTAAGTTACTCTTCATCTTTTAAAAAAAACTTCCTAATTTTTGTTTTTGAATTTATATATATATATATATATATATATGTTTTTGTAAAATTGTTGTTTTGCTTTTGAGGAGTGAGAAGTGTTACATCAGAGTTTATACGCAGATGCCATTTTAAGCCAAAGTATCCTAAATCTACTGATATTCCTTATGACCATTTTTACTAAGCCTTTTTTTTTAATTCAGAAATCATTAAGTTTGTTTCTGTGAGCAAGTAAATTGTGTTTGACCAGCTGTTCTATTACACTCATTTCCAGAAAGAATTGAATTTTCTTCTGAACTCTGAACTCACAATGCTAAACTTGGCAAAATGTGTTTTCTCATCCCTACCCCAAAAGACCAAACACACACAGTTATTTAATATAATGTGATTTTGAGTCTTGGCTTAAAATGAAATAGAGGCTTACAGCAACTACAACAGTATATTTTCCATGAAGGTCCATTTGTATGTCTTATAGAGTGAAGAAAACACCATTAATGCTCAAGTATTATTTGCAATTTATTCTTTATTGGATCAATTGTAATGTAAGTGGAAAATATTTTTACCAGACCACAATGCCTAGTACCCTTTCAGCAGTTTGTAATGAAATGACTACATGTGATTTATGATTTGTTATTAAGGGTATTCCAAAAATCAGTATTATTCTTGAAATGTGCTATGAGGCTCATTGTGTCCATTAAAAATTAAATAGGATTCTTAAAGTCTGGTAGTGTGTTTCCCACCTAGCAAAATGTATAATAGATAGAGAATATTCAGTCAACTTACCAAAAATTTATTAAGAATGTAAACACATGAAAGGCAGCCTATGGATGAGCAAGGTTCTATGGCACATCTGTATGTCTCTGGGCAGTTTTGTACTACATTATCTTTTCAAGGATGTTTATATAACAAAATGCCTTGGAAGGTAGAGACTAATTCTCCGTCTAAAACAGATGGCAGATTTGTTCCTAACCAGAATAACAAACCTAATGTCTTCCTCCTGTACAAAGTTGGACAAGTTTGCCAGGAGCCCATTGTCATACATATTTTTAAAAACTTTGTTGTCTCCTTAGCTGTAACACAAATCTACTGTGTGCACAGTACCACATGCACCATTTGCATCACTGCTGTGGGACTTGAGGGGCATGGAGAACCAATGCAAACATAAACTTCATGTGTCTTGTTTCATGGGAATAAAGTCCTTTGGTTCTTACTCACAGATTTTGTGTCTTCTACCAGTAAGTATGAAACTCTAGCAGATTAGTTTGTTAGCCTTCAAGTAGAGTGAAATCTCCTTCCTTTCAAAGGTTCTTGACATAACCATTTAGTGGGGAGCACATTTTGACTGTGTGAGTAGCTGGGGAGAATATGGGGCCAAGTAAGGTCATTAGGATTAAGGGGATGAAGTTGAGAGGGAGGAGCCAATAGAAAAAAGAAGTTGAAGATTTGTAAAGGAAATAAGATTAATTAGTGTAGTCAGGTCTTACAGCAGAAAGGAGAACCCCCACAAACCAGAGTAAAGCGTGGCTTAGAACAAGAAGAAGGTCACTTCATTCTATGTGATTGGTGAAAAGAGAGAAAGGATGGTTGTGGCAGTAGAAGTGCAATAGATAAAGAGGTGGAATGTTGAGGGAAATCAAGCCTGAAAGCCACAAGTATCTAGGTTGTCATGCTAGCTGCTTAAATTAAGTGGGGTAGAAATTTAGTACAGAGAAAATTTGAGGAAAAAGGACAGTTCTGCAATTCTCAGGAAGAGAATGGTAAAAGTAGCTGACAGAAGATAGATAACAGAATTGGCAGATGGTGCTGAAGGCCTAGCTGAATTCAGAGAATATCAGTCTGTAGAGTTTTTAATACAAATGGTTGTATGATGGTCTTTGGTAGAATTAAGTTGCTCTGAAATAAGAGAGAAGGCCAATTTTAGAAGTTTACTTTCCTGATAAGTAGTAAGGATAATATTCGTTATTGGGTATCTTGAGATAAACCTAAGAGTTACCTGTCTGTCTCACATCTTAACTAATGGTACATTCACATATGTAAGTTGACCATTGAAATAATGGATGAATAACATTCCATTATAGAGGGACTCACCTTTGATTTGCAAGAGTTGAGATCGACATACATTTTCTGACATTTTTCTACTACTTGATATGGTCCTCCCCATCCAACTAATTGTATTACAGATTAAACCCACCTTCATTTGAAATCATATATTAATGAGGGGCCTAGGGCATGAAACTAGTGTTAATTTGCATGGATGCCTCAGTTCCTTTTATCATTGAAAACTAGCCAGACCATGTCACCAAAGAGCTGTGACTGATGGGAACTTCAAAGAGGCACTCGGTAAATGCATGTCAGAGGAATTCTTAATAATAATAAATCCTCTGACAAGACAAGAGCACTTAAGTCTGATAGTGACAGTTTAGTTTACAGAAATAAAGCCAATGTTCTCTGCTCCATTTTCAGGGTCTGAATGGTTTTAATCATGCTGTTTGGCAGATAGCTACATCAATCCATCTCATCATATCTAAATTCTGCCTTCTTTGGCTAGTCATCCATAGACATATTTCTAAACTTCAAAAACAAATCAAACCTCATTTTTTTTCATTTTTGTTCAGCAGCCATATATTCTCTCATTTACAGCTTGAAAATGAATGAAGCCACTGAGAAATGAAACAATGCTCTGTTTTCTTCAAATTAGAAGCACTGAGATTACTATCAAATCAACTTTCTGCAGAGGTTTATGTTTCAGAAAGTAGCATTGCTGGGGGCAGTAGTTATTATGCTGCAACTTGGTAAGTTAGTGGGCTCTCTACAGTCCAGGATTTATCTCAATTTTCTACTCCTTTTGTGACTTCATCAAGCCGAGATTAACTTCTTTTCTTGATTATTAGGGGAGTCTGTCTTTCTGGAAATGCCAGGTTGTAAGTAATTGGACCTAATATCTGACCCGTTGTCTTCTGTGAGTTTCTCAACTCCAGTCTTCTCAACTTCTCCTGATACCTTGCTTGTGTTAGTCAGAAAAGTTTGGGTTTTACCCCAGTCTTAGACTTTCCCAGGGATCTCCTACATTATGCACACTGGCCTACATTGATATCCATTTTTAAATAAAATAAATCATATTGTGTATGTTTAAAGTATACATCATGAAGACTAAGATATATAGAGAGAGTCATGTCTCATAACAACTTTTCAGTCAATGATGAACTGCATATACAATGGTGGTACTATAAGATTATAATACTGTATTTTCACTATACGTTTTCTATGTTTAGATACACAAATACTATCCATGTGTTACAATTGCCTACAGTATTTGTTACTGTTGCCTACATTATTCAGTACAGTAAGATGCTGTAAAGATTTCTAGCCTAGGAGTAATAGGTATACCATATAGCTTAGGTGTGTAGTAGGCTATGCCATTTAGGTTTGTGTAAATACAATCTATGATATTTATAGAAAGATGAAATTGCCTAATGATGCATTTTTGAGACTATATCCCTGTAGTTAAGCACCCTTAACTGTATAGTAAAATGGCTTCTATAGTGGAACAATTAACATATCCATTATCTCACATAGTTACCTACCCACCACCCTGGCAGCGATCATCTACATATTTAGAGAAAATCCTGAATGCCATTAACTATTGTCAACTGTCGTCTTCATGTTGTAGATTATATTTTTTGCTTTATTTATCCTACATATTTGCTACTTTGTATTTTTGACCTACATCTCCCCATTCTCTCCACTCTACCCAGATACCGGTAACAACTGTTTTATTCTTATTTGACAGTTTTTTTTTTTTTTTTTTTTTTTTTGCTACTTCCTTCCTCATTTATCCAGAGTAGAATTTCTATTCAATTATGACACACTTTTTTTTTTTTTTTTTTAGATTTTTTTTTTTTTTTTTTTTAGATCCCACAGGCAACAAAAGCAAAAATAAATAAATAGGACTACATCAAACTAACAATGTTCTGTACAGCAAAAATAATAATAATAATAAATAACAAAATGAAAAAGCGGCCTACAGACTGGGAAAATACATATTTGGAAATAGTGAGAAAACATAAAACCAGATTAAAGGAATGAACTAAGAATTTGGATATGCGTTTTTCCAAAGATAATGTAAAAATGGCCAACAGGTACATAAAAAGGTGTTCAATATCACTAATTTTCAGGGTAATGCAAATCAAAACCACAAGGAGCTATTACCTCATACCTGTTTGAATTGCCATTATCAAAAAGACAAGAGATAACATGTGTTTGTGAGGGTGTGGAGAAAAGAGAATGTTTGTTCCCTGTTAGTGGGAATGTAGATTGGTGAAGCCATTATCAAAAATAGTATGGAGGTTCCTAAAGAAATTAAAAATAGAACTACCATGCGATCCAGCAATTCTTCCTCTGCATATATCACCAAAGGAAATAAAATCATTACATCATAAAGATAGCTATACTCCTACATTCACTTCAGCATTATTCACAATAGCCAATGCTTGGATGTCTTCCTATTCTCTATTCCTTTCCTTTCATTTGGACCACAATGGAGTAAGACTGTAACTAACCAAGAGTCATTCCTTATTAATTTCTTTATTTTCAGATTCCAGCATAAACTTATACCTTACAAATATTATAGCATAATGCAAATATGATGTTTTCAATTTATATAAACCATATAGATTTGAATCTGTGCTCTACTGCTAATCTTAATCTCAGTGAACCCAAAGATTCCTCATCTGTAAGTAGGAATATTGAACTATAACACTTCATGGTTTATTATGAGGATTAAATGAAGGCTACTTAAGCTAGATTTTGTTTTCTAAAAAGGCAGCTTATGTTTGAGGATTCAGGAATACCTCATAGTACCTCAAAGACAAGGGAAAAGAAAGAATTGAAACCAAACTGATGCCCCTCTAATAACTGGTTTATGTCACATATGTTTTCTTCTTTATTCCTTGAATCCAGTTCTTCTCCCTCTCCAAACCACAATGTAGAAATCGTAGTTGAGTCACCTATACAGAAAGTGATTTTTCTTTTCTTCAGTTTGAATTCCAAATTCCTTGATAAAATACAGCTTCTTCTAGCTAGGGCACCTGCCCATCCCTGTTCCTGGATGAACAAGGAAAATAATCCTGCAGGAACACAACAGAAAGCTGGTTTTCCTAAGCTACCACCAAAAGCATATAGATTAGAAGGCAAATCTAGGTTTAAGTCAGAAGAAAGCAATATTTTTCCACTACAGAGTTTATGTATTAAAACACAGATTATAGAACAACATTGTCCAATGGGTCTTTATAATGATGAAAAAAGGCACCTAAAATGTAGCTAGTGCAAACAAAGAAATATTATTTGATTTTAGTTAATTTACATGTAAGCAGCCATATGTGACTAGTAACTACTGTATTGAACAGTGCAGCTACAGAATCTTGTAGTCAACAAATGGAAGTTGTTAATATGAGGTAATCTGTAATTGTTTAATAAGTCTATAAAATTGACTTAATGGATGAGACTCTCTCAAACAAGACCTCGAAGGCCACAAAGCAAATTGACCTACCATCTCTTATCATTCAGAAATGGAAACAATCAATTCTGTTATTTTTACTTTTTCTGTAATTTCCTCTGTTCTTTAGATACCTGGAAACAGAAATATCCTTGGAATGCTTAGAAAGAGTAGAGCTAGATGAAGGCTGACTGAAACACAGTTTTCAAGAGTAAAGGGAATTGTGAGAAGTTCAGAAGTTGGAGAAAAAAGGGTGAAAACAGCAGATGGATTAATAATAATGACCTATTCCACAGTTTCACCTGAGATACACTTTGTACACAAGTACTTTGGTCAAGGACTTAAATTCTAAACAAGTTGCTAATAATTCAACTGGAAAATTAAACATTTACAATTAATCATTTTATTGGGTACATGTTCTCATGATAATAGCTAGTGTTGCAATCTTGAACAAAAATTAACAGTCTCTTGCTTTCATGTAGCTTGTTATCTAGTAAATGACATTAAAAAAATCAAATAATGACATCAATATGTGTGAGTGCCATGAAAACCTATTTGGGGGCAGGAGGGGCATTCACAGAGGTTAGGAGGATAGGAAAACTTCTTAGCTAATAACTGCAAAAGGAGTACAAGATAATTAGGTAAGGAAGACAAGGAAGGTCATTCCAAGCAGAGAAATCAATACATTCAAGCTCCAATGGTGATGGAGGACATCGAGAATATGAGAGATTGACAAATAGCCAGTATGCATTAAATGGAAAGGGAATTATGTGGCAGGGATGGAGAAAGAAGAGAATGGAAAGGTAATCCCAAATGAATGAGTTTATCTTCAGAAGGAGTTCATTAATGAAGGAGAGTAGAAAGATGGATTTGTGATTTTTAAAAAGTTACTTTGGAGTTTGGAAAGACAGACTGGGGAGCTAAGTGACTAACACAGTATCTGAGACAGAGATGGTGATAACTTGACCCAGGATGCTGTGAAGATAGAGATTAATTGATGTATATGAATGATGTTTAATAAATATATTTCCTGAGACTAGAGAGCCTATTGAATATTGTAAATCTGTGAGGTAAACAAATGATCACTTTTCCGTGTCTAACTGCATGGATGGTGGTATTTTTTACTCAGATAAAGGTCACTGGAAGTGATCAGGTTTTAGGGGCAGTAAGAGGGATTATGGATTCATTTTTGATGAACGTGGCCTTTGAGACATTCAAGTGAGATATAAGAAAGTTAATATAATAGCTTAAAGCTTTTAGGAGTAGTCTGGGCTGGATACATAAATCTGTGTCATTTGCTTACAGAGACAAGCAAAGTTTGGGGTAGAAACAAGAATACCCAGGGAGATAATACAAAGTAAGAAAAGGAGGCCACTTAGGAATAAGTCTTGAAGTATTTGAGTAGTGAATGATTAGGTAAAAAGTACTATGACTGCAAAGACAGAAGGAATAACTAGAGAAAAATAAGGACAAAAACATGTCTTGGAAGCCAAGTTAAAAAGAATGGTCAATCAGGTTGAATTCAACTAGGAAATTAAGTTGAGTATTGTAAAATGACCATTAGATCTGGTTAATACTGTTGTCAAGGAGGACAGTAGAAGAGGCCAGATTGGATTGGGTGAATGTTTGAGGGGTAGGTAGAGCAATAGAGGTAGAAATTATTAATGATTCTTCTAATAAAGTTGTCTATGACTAGGAGATTCATTATATTCATTGATGTTTATATGCTAGACTTAACTTTCAAAGAAATACATCAATCTGGCATATTTCATTTCCCTTATATCTATCAAGGGTCCGTAATTACTATTCTACCAAGAAGTAGAAATTAATTAGAATATATATATATATATAATGCAGGAAAAATAAATATTAAAAATTTCACAGTCCCAACACTCTAAAACATTGCTGGTAGTTTGGCTTCTCTTAGTCTTAAGTATATACATTTCCATCAAATAGGGTTACGCTACTTTAAAGATTCTAGTTTAAGATTTTTCACAAACATACCCAAATTTTTACCTTACTGTAATAAAATTTTCTGATATATATTTAATGGTATAGTATTCCATCAAGTTTATTAAACTAAAATGTTATAAAAGATACATAACTGTTAACTGCCTGTATAAAATATATTTTATTTGCCTATTTTAATAGGTATTTGTATTTATATATTGATAACGTAACTTCAGTAAATTCTTCTTGATTCTCTTCTCTTCTACATATGTGGAATTCTTACAAATTATTTTAGAGAGATGCCCAATCTTAAATGATTTACCTTTATTAAAATAATCTATCCCAAAAGAAAACCATGAAAGCTTTTCAGGTTGCTTGACTACTGCATGACTCTTTAGTTTATTCATAGTTATTTTCTGTAATTAAAAAATGTAAGTGTTTCACAGAGCTGGAACACAGGCTTAGAAGGATGTAGTTAAGCATTATATTCTGGAAATAGAGCTAAACTTTGTGATATATGGAACATAACTAGGTGATGAAACTTTGTCCATTGACTGCAGCATTTCTCTGAGAACATTAGTATTCAGTAAACATGTTCTGGGTAAATTTTATTCCACTTAAGGCTATTTTTATGTGTAAGAATCAAAATATAGATCTTGATTTTACCTGTGAAAAGAGAAGATGGTGCTCTTTTATTATTTTTTCCTTTAAAGGTTATTAGTTCTTATATCTCATTAGTGTTCAACTTCTACCCTGAAGATAGAAAATTTAGTACATAGAGGTTTGGGCACTGAAAGAGTTGATGGAATCTATAAAAGTGGAATCCTTCTCACTGGTAGGATTAATGTTTGTTTTGAAAGTTTTATTTAAATAAATCTTGTTTATTTATCTGATAAGAGGTAGGATTATGTGATTATTGGGGATTTGTTCTACTCTGGTGAATCTAAAAGCAATGTTTTTCCCACACAAAAATTACTATAACAATGATAATAACAAAAATAATAGAAAGAGTTCAGCTTATGATTGTGATTCTATGATCTCTAGACTCATTTTATATACCCCCTTACTATTAAGACACTATTTATTGGAATGGATTTTGTTAGACTGCTCTCTTCCTTCTGGGGGTAGAAACTGCATTAGAGACTATTGACTCGCAGAGGGTGAGGCAAACTGCCAGGAGATGGAGGATGTAGCAAAAGGAGGGAGTGAAAGGGCGCTATGGGAATTACAGAGGATGCAATAGGAATTCAGCCAGCACCATAAATTCAGGGAGAGGTGTATCCAATTTTCATTATGGCTGCTAGGTTGTTAGAGAGTTGTCCCTTTAAAATATGTCCAGATAGAGGTTTTGCCTGTAAGTGAGCATTTAGTCCTCTGCTGGTAACACATCCTTTCTTGTTTGACTTGAATCCACAATTTCCTATAGTTCTCTAAGTCCTTTAAAATTGAATCAACGCTGTAGCTTTCTCCAAATGAAGTCCTTATATATAGCATTTATTTTGAAGACTCAATTTTTAGAGGAATTTTAAACAAATGTGTACTGAGGAGCAGAAAGTAAACATTCATGTGCTCAGAAGCCACTTGTCCTGCTACGATGTGGCAGGTGTGCTGATGTTGAATGCAAATATTCATACAGACACAGAGGGATAAACAAGAACTTGTTTTGTTTTGTTTTGTTTTGTTTTGTTTGCTAGTCATCCATGGCATACTCTGCTTCTAAATATATGGTGGAGAAGAGAGCCTTTTCCAATGAAAATTTCCCTTTTGGGATTCAAATTTAGGTGTGTTGAGAGGGAACACATGCAGCTCATTTATCTTCAGTAATTCCGTAACTGCGGTAAATGTGTCAATCATATGGGGAATTATACATCACTTGTAATTGAAGCTTTCCATTACGCCAAAAAGACTTCAGTTCAATTATTTTAAAGATTTTCCTTTCCATTTTTGAATTCAGAGAGTTATATAATATGTTTTAATAAAATTCCAAAGCATTCCTCCTAATACCTACTTGAAAAGGAGGAGATAAATATATACATAATCTGTGTTTAGTTAGAGCTGTGGTCTTCACATAGGGAATCAATTATTTAAAGTAAATTTGCCCCTTTTTATCAAAGACTTCATGCTAATGAGAAAGCATTTTGAAGAGCACATTCATTAGTTATTTACTATTTATTTCACAATTCTGAGTCAGAATAGAATTTCGGATTGGATGCAAAGCTCAGTAAACCATATCAGGATGACAGCACACAGAATACATGCAATTATGCATGGTCCTGATTCCTTAAAGGACAAGGGAAATTACCACCACTGCTTCTGTTCAGTGAGATGACAGGAATAATACTTGGCTTTGTAAGTTTCTATCTCATTGTTGTCATTAGGGACAATGTTGGAGTCTCTCAGTTCAAGGCGAGATGCTATATTCTTGGGAGCATATTTTTCTTTTCCTTCTGCTTTCTTGACTACAGTTTTATTACTTTTTTCCTTACCTCCTACTCCTTTTTTTCTTTTTAATATTCAGTTCCAAGGACTGAAAATATTTATATAGTCAATGACAACTACATATTATAAAATGTGGATCCATTGTATAATTTTTTATTATAAGCCATGGTAAAATTTACTGTGAATTTTCATTATGGAGATAGTATAAATTCTAAAGGGACAGATAACACTGTAGTTAAGAATATGGATTCACAAGGTAAACTTCCTGGCTTCCAGTCGTCACCTTTGCTGCTTAACCCTTACTGATCTCAGACAAGTTATTTAACCTTTTGCTTTGTGCCTCAATGTTCTCATCAGAAAAATGGTGGACAATAATACTACCCATATGGATGCTTATAAAGAGTCATGGTTAAATACATAAAATCAAACATTAAAAATTAAGTTAAACTTATGTTTTCTTTTCAAATTAAGAAATGGGCTAATACAGACTCTGGGTCAGCTTGAGTTCTTTACAGATGTCAGTTTCAGCGCTCTTAATCCTACAGGCATGTTTTGTCTTGCCTAAGAAATCTGTAAATCAGACACTGAAAAAACGACTCACTTACTTGATTGTTACAAACAAAGAGTAAAAGAAAGGAAGGAGTAGCCACAGTCTTACGGCCCTGATGGAAGGACAGAGCCAGTTAGACTATCCTCATCACTGGTCGAGTTTTACTTCCCATTAGATGGGCTTCTCTGGGACAAAAGACGAATTGGACCAGTCCCCAAATGACTGTTTGCAGGGCAGAAGGAGGAATAGGATCAGTTTTAGGGTGATATGCGAACAGATTGGGGTAACGTGGACCACAGCAACAGTTTGTGATCATAGTTTAACCTTTTCTAATATTCTGTTTTTAGTTTTTGTCTTTCAAATCAACAAGTTTCTCCTTCAAAGGTGTTGATTTCTGATTGGTTTCTCTCAGACAGAATGAAGTATATCTCGTTCTGTGTACTTAGAGCTGTGTCCTTTATCTTACTTAGGCACACCAGTCTCATATACTAGAACTTCTTCTGCCCAAGAAATGGTGAACATAAGTGAGAGGCAGAAATGTGTTGGTTGAGACTATGGACTCCAGAGCCAGTCTGCCTCGAAATTAAGTCTGGGATAAGCCTCTTTTACCTCTTTCAGGACATTAAGAACTCTTTCTTGTTTTCTTTCTTTCCTTTTTTCCTTTCCTGAGTCTAGCTCTGTCACAAGGCTGGAGTGCAGTGGTGCAATCTTGGCTCACTGCAACTCCCACCCAAGCGATTCTCCTGCCTCGGCATCCTGAATGAATAGCTGGGACTACAGGCATGCACCACCACACCCAGCCAATTTTTGTAGTTTTGGTAGAAATGGGGTTTCACCATGTTGGCCAGGCTTGGTCTTGATCTCCTGGCCTCTAGTGAAAGAACTCTTTCTGAATCCCAGATTTGTCTCCTGTAAAATGTCAATGGTTGTAGTGATAGAAACGGAGTAAGAAAGATAGAGTTAAGAAGTATTAAAGAGGTAAACTATTTGATGTAAAAGTGGAATGATCCTAAGGGGGCATCCAGACTTCAACCTATGTCACCAATCCTACATTTTGCCATGTTTGTCTATTTGTATTTATTTTTATACCTAGTTTATATCAGGCATATTTATTCCATGGGTAAGATAAAGGATATGTTTTCTAGACAATTCTTTCAAGTAGCTAAGCTGTGAAGAGGATATGTGGGACCACAGTTAGCAGAGAACATAGATGTGAGGAAACAGTTTTTTTAAGGATGAAGTTTGAGCATTCTAATTTGTCTAAGAGATTAAGCCAAAAAAGACAGGAAAAAGGATGAAGACAATGAAGATGATTAAAACAGCACAGTGCCTTAGAAAGCAACAGGAAAGAAAAGTTTTAAAAAAAGGGTAGAGTTTAGCTTGGGGAGGAAGTTTCTTTAGCCTAAATGAGAAGGAAGAATGGAAGAATGCAGAATTTGATTTCTTTTACCAGTGGCAAAAGGAGGAAATTTTAAAAAGTTATGATCCAATTGACTTTTTTTTTTAATGAAGGAGGAAAGATCATGTGCTAAGAGAAGTGAGTGGGTGAAACACATGGGATTTGAGAAAAGAAATCAATATTTAGAAGGGTTACTGAAGGAGCTGATAAAGAACCAACTACAGACATATTGAGGAGGATCTGGCATAGTTTAGAATCCAGATAAAATTGGTTATTTTATGAGGCTATAATAAGATGGTGAGATTTTTCTTATGTATTCAGTCGGCTGTCCAAGGCCAGAAACAGAGAGGCACAGTGAATTGATTCATCCTAGTCTGGGACAAATGGTGGGTATGTAAACAAGAAAGTTAAGCCCAATAATAATGATAACGATGGCAGCCTATGCGATGGTTTCTGAGTTAAATATTTGGGGAAAATAATTAGTGGATTGGGGAGAAAATTACAAAGTAAAAACAGGTAATAGAATAAGGGTATCCTGGAGAGATCAATGGCGACTGACTATTAAAAATTAACCTTTCTGATTTATTTGTTGAATTTCATTCAATTCCATTCAGTTACATCATAATGCTTTGAAATATTGGAAAGAGTCTTAATCTCAAGATCTCACTTCTGCTCTGCTACTCTCTACTAAGGAGACATTTAGGGAAGTCAAGTTACTTTTGTGGGCTAGTTCATTTATCCACAAATGACAAGCACTATTTATTATTGGGTGGCATTCAACTCATATCAGCTGAATGAATGAATGTATACAATCATTACAGTTTAAGATAAAATTGATGTGAGTTATCATACACTTATCTAAAAAACATAAGATTTCTCTTACTCAAATACATGAACAAATATTTTGTTTTGTTTTTTTTTTTAAAGGATTCAGAGAAGACTTCATGTTCTATAACAGTAACTAGGTTAGCACTTGTAAAAATTTTGGTGTCATTAATGTCTCCTTTAACTGTCTCAAATTTGTCATAATGTATCTCAAGTTAATTTATCCTGTTGAATAGAAGTGCAAAGAAATGTGTAAAACAAATACTGTGTACCAGGCACTTTGCATATCTTATCTGTGTCTCCCTTGATTCACAAAAACATTATTTGAGAGAAGTATGACTGTCCACATCTTTTAGTTGAAAAGGAAAAATTAGGCTTAGGGCAATTGGGTATAGTGGCAGATACAAGATTCAATCCTTGGCCAATGAAAAATGTGTGACTCAATATCTCAGCTTTTTCTACTGTGCAACATTGCTTTTAGTTGGCAGAAGGACTGAAAAACCTTAGTGATCTTGTAATTTACAACACTATATTTCATAAAACCTAAACATATTATGTAGTAAAGAGCATCACATTTTTGACTAATTAGAAAAGAGCTTAGAATGATCAGGAGACGGAGGAGGGAAATTATCAGGGCAACATAATTTCTCTTTAACTATAATAGTTAACATAATGTAGTACTGATGAAATATAGAAGGACAAACTCAGAGAGAGACTGAAAATTTCTAAGAATTTTAGATATGCCTTTTTACCTGAGAGAGAAAATGATTGATTATATAAAAATCTCATTTGAATAATTAGTTTGGGTTGGGGGACATCTGGAAGACCCCTGCTTTAAAACACGCAACAAAATGAATTTCTCTTACTTAAGACTAAAAGGTTATAAAGTCATAAAGCAAGAACATAAAATAATTAGAAACCAAGATGGTTAGTTATCTGACCTTAGGTGTGAAAAGTCTGCGACCAAGTCCAAACAGAAAATGATAAAATTTTCATACATTTATTATGTAAGACTTAAAAAATGTAGTGATTAAAAGCATCAAAAATAGAGATAGTAAACTAGGAAAATATTGTAATTAGATGAAAAATAAAGGATTAATATAATTAAAATGTAAAATCCTTTCATGATTCAATAAGAAAAAGTTGTATTAGTTGAATTACCTAGTAGGGGAAATAAACCAAGTTTCAAGAGAGGTACTTTACAGAAAAGATTATGTGTTGGCCAAGTCTTGGATCTGCCACCATACACAATTGCCCTAAGCCCTAGTATAAGGTATATACTAAATATTTGTATGTCACTGGTATGGAAATGCATTTTTAATTAAACTGGCAACAATTTCAAAGTTTTAAAATATCTGTTACTGAAGCCATAAGGTAATGGGGAATTCCATTCACTGTTGTTGGGATGATATATCGGAAATATCTCTCATGAATGAAATTTGTTATTGGACATTCAGAATTCGTATTTTTTGCCATAATACTTCAACATCTGATAATTATCTTATTAAAAATATTCAAAGACGTGGGAAAATTATGCATTGAAACGACTATGGTTCAAGTATTTGTCCCCTCCAAATCTCATGTTGAAACTTGATTCCCAGTGTTGGAGGTGGGGTCTAATGAGAGGTGTTTGGGCTGGATTCCTTATGAGTGGCTTGGTGCCATGCTCTTGGTGGTGAGTTCTTCCTCTTAAGAGACTTGGTTTGTTGGCGATGGCAGGAAGGATGGAAGGAAGGAAGGAAGGAAGGAAGGAAGGAAGGAAGGAAGGAAGGAAGGAAGGAAGGAAGGGAGGAAGGAAGAGAATGGATTAGCTCCCGCAAGAGTGGATTGTTATAAAGCCAGGATGCCTTTTGGCTTTGCTCTCCTAGGCACATAATCATTTTGCCTTTCATCTTCTCCACCATGTTTTTACTCAGCAAAGAAGCCAGGCAGATGCTGGCACCATGCTTCTCATACCGTCTGCAGAACCATGAGTCAAGTAAACTTCTTTTCTTTATAAATTACCCAGGCTCAGATGTTCTTTCATATCAACAAAAAACTAAGACAGAAATTTATACTATTAAAAATATAAACAAAAGACAACAATGTTTTTCTTAAGATGAAATCATCATGCTTTAGGAGAAAGGTTAAAGAAATGATTTAAGTATATATGAAATGATGGAAACCCTGATTCTAAACGAGTATAGATGGTTTATATTCTAATTTTGTTCAAAGTATATATATTTAAACACATTATTCATGAACGTAGAAAAATGCAGGGAGAAAATAAAATAATAAGAATCCCTCTGAGTGGGAAGTTTTTTTTTTCTATTATTTTTTAACTATCTCTGTTTATTAAGATTTTATAGTGAGCATTCATTACTTTAAACATTGTGTGTGCATATATGTGTATGTACACACTAATGCTATACTCATTAAAAAGTACAAGATTTTTCTTAAAAATGATATAAAGTCATTTAGTAAAGTAAGACATACATCATTTTTATATTAAATTTATAAAATTTTTCATTAAGTTTCCAAGTTTGCCGTGGTGACACCATGTCTTTTAAATGCCTTTGTCTTAACACCTTATACAGCTCCCGGCATAGAGTGAACAATCAAATTTGGTTTGGCAAATGAAGAAGTTCATATTTATATGCATAACCCATGGGAAGATTTGAAGCAGACATTTAGCCTAACTAGATGCTTTTCATTTAATTAGTATTCAGGAGGACCAGGGATATCGGGAAAGGATTTTTCTAAGCAATGATTAAAATACCAAAGTAAAATTGAATATGTGGCCATGATTCTGTATTTTCTATAGAATGTTCCAGCTGTGCTAATTTATAATGTATTACGGGAAACAGAAAAAGGTCAGGATCATCGTAACTGATTTTTCAGCGGTACATTTTTTTCGTATGGTGTTATTCTTATTTTAGGTTTCATTTTGTTTGTTTTTCTTCTTCAAAGACTTTTGAAATTATCCTTCACTTCAATTATCTAAGCAAAAATGAAGTCAATTTAAATTTTTTGAAAGTAGAAAACAGGAATATGAGTGTCATGACTACTCACAATAAAATATCTCAGACATGACATAATTTAATCTGGTTTGAGTTCATAACCATGAAAAGTAAATGTAAAGTATAATATCTAGATGTTATTTTCAATTACTAATAACTTAGGATGCCATTGTAAACTACTTCAAATTGAGAAAAGTATACTAAATTCCTAGGTATCAGTGTTTCATAATTATGACCTTTAAAAGACACATTATACTCTTTCAAAAAATCAAATATGTTAATTAATTAGACCTTCACAACAATTTTAGTAACTAGAACATAGCACGTGCCCTTGTGTGCAGATAGGAAAACTGACACGCTGAAAGATTGAGTGACACCTATAAAATCTCAATACCAATTGGCCCTGGTGTTTGGACTGGATTTCAGGTTTTTGGTTTTATCACAATTTCAAGTGGAAATTTAGACTTAGTATTACCTATTGACCCTTGTAGTCATTATACACATTTGTGTGAATCTTTATGCTGAAATGATAGCATAGGCACTACAGACACATGGACAAATTGTCTTAATGATTCATTTTAACAGCATTCCTCTAAACAAATTGAATCCTGTACTCTATTTCAACCAACTAAATTGAAGATACCTCCTACCTTTTATGTGACTTTTGATACTTCTGTTCCATTTGATACTTCTGCATTTTTTCTAACTCTGAGGTCAATTTCAGAGTGAGTTTTGAAGTTCCCTTCTCTTAGTTTCTTCCATCTTTATATGTTTTCAGTTATTATTTCTCATTGAGTTATGTATGCCTTTCATTGAAATCTTACCATCACACTAGTAGAGACTTACAACCTCAAGCCTGGGATACTTCTGGAATCTCCAAACGGTCTAATTTTCTTTGAAATGTTCTTCAGATTATCATAAAGGATAGTATCTAATAAGTATTCCAAAATTATTATTATGATCATGTTACTGTTATGAATAAGATCTTGAATGTTTCAATTAATCTATTATCTCATTAAAAAAAAACACTTTATCCTGGCATTCAAGGCCCACTTACAATTTTTTGTCATTGTTTTGAGACAGGGTCTCGCCTTGTTGCCTAACCTGGAGTGTAGTGGCACATTAATGGCTCACTGCAGCCTCTACCTTCCTGGGCTCCAGTGATCCTCCTATTTCAGTCTCCCAAGTAGCTGGGACTACAGGCACATGCCATCATGCCCAGCTAATTTCCTTTTGTGTTGTGTAAAATTGGGCTTTTGTCTTGTTGCTCAGGCTGGTCTCAAACTCCTGGGTTCAAGCAATCTGTCCACCTTGGTCTCCCAAAGTGCTGGGACTACAGGAATGAGCCACTGTGCCTGGCCCCATCTATAATTTATTTCCAAAATAAACTCCAAAGAGAGTTGACACATGTTCCATTGCACTGCACTGGAGCCAATTAGATGAACTGGATTCTCTCAGCAGGTGTCACTTGATGGACTCTTTATCTTTGCTCCTTCAGAGTATCTTTCTCAAACACAAGGGTGTGATTTTTCTCTTTTTACGTTTATTCTCCTTGGTTGAACATTTTGATACAGAGAAAAACAAATGGAATCCATGTTTTCATTGTCCTTTTCCTGAGTGTTGTATTGTTCTCCAGTGATAGCATTATTGTAGCAATTGGTTGCCCTGAAAGTAATCAGAGCAACTGGTGATTAGTAAGAATGAATCATTTTGGCATATGAAATAACTTTTTCAATATGGATACTTTACTCTGAGTGGTAAGAAGTCCTCAAAGCAAACCTATGAGAGCTTCTGGATACAGAAAGCAAACTACTGGAAATTTACTCTCTAATGTCCAATATAAGTTATTAAGGAGGGAATAGTTGATGTTATATTATTTATACTTAATTTCAAAAAGTGTCAACTGTTATTTTGATATGAACTGGAATTATGAGGGGTGACATCCAAAAGATGCTATCCTACATTACTTACCTACATCTACATAAGGTATAATAAATAACACTTTCATTTTATTCATTAGACCATGACATGATAAACATCAGTGGCCAGTTATTAGAAATTGGAGTGTTTGTAATATAGAATCCATGTATGAGAGGATCATGTTCTTTCTCATATTCAATAGTACATTTCTGTGAAATAGAGGATTTTACAGAGTGATGAGAGATTATGCAGTTGTATAAGTTGTTTTCATTCCCTTCTATTTTTATGTCCATATATATGTAAAACCACTGTAAGCCAGTTGAAGAAACAGGGGCCCTTAACCAAAAAGGGACCGAGAGAAATGGGCTTTGTCTGCCACCCAGAGTGCTGTGGATCTGTAACTCTGTTCTGAGCACTGCCATTTGCCTGTAGATTGAGAGGTGGAAGAGCCAGGAGTATACATATTCTGCCCTGCCCTTAGTCAGTGGCTGATGAGTGTGGAAATGTGAAAGGCCAGCTTCCTTGTCTAGAGCTGAAAATACCTCTGAGGCATAATTTATATCCTAGAGACCCCCATCATACCTGCATAAAGTTGAGATTGCCTGAAATCATGAGTGCTGTCTTTTTTTGTTTTCCTGGTCCTGCTTCTATGACTCCCTTACAGTCTCCTGGGAGTACTCTAATAAAATACTTGCCCATGATGACTGTTTCAAGGTTTGCTTCTAGGAAACTTACTGAGTCGCACAGTTGGTTAGTGATAGTCAAGTCTGAAATATGCTACTCAAACCAACTGCATCAGCATTACCTGAGAGTTCATTACAAATGCAAATTCTATGGTCCCAGCCCCCCACCCAATAAATACAATTTCTAGGAAGTATGTCCAAGATATCTGCATTTTAAACGTGCTAAAATTTAAGAACCACTTGTCTGGACATGAATCCTTTAACTCCTAGCCTGGAGCTCTTTTATAGCTTTATTTCTCTCCTCTACTCATGGCTTCTCTATTGAAGTAGGAGATGGGACGCTGGACCAGATTAAACACCAGCTGAAACAGGAAAGAGGTAAAAGCACCTCTCCGTAAGACATGCCCACCGGTGCCATATCAGGTTACCATTGTCATGGCAACACTTGGAAGTTACTGCCCCTTTCCATAGCAGTGACCCAGAAGTTAACACTCCTTTTCCAGAAATTGTAGAATAACCCACCCCTTAATGTGCATGCAATTGAAAGTGGGTATAAATATGACTACAGAACTGCCTCTGAGTTGCTACTCTCAGCACACTCCCTGTGGGGTAGCCCTGCTCTACAGATGCAGTCATGGAACTGTAACACTGATGCCTCGATAAAGCTGTTTTCTTCCATCTTCCACCACTGGCTTGCTCTTTAATCCTTTCCGTTGAAGCCAATAACCTTCCTGGGCTAAGCCCCAGCTTTAGGGCTTACCTGCCTTGCGTCAGCTACATTTCATCTCAGTTGGGGTTACATTATTCAATAAGTTATATTAGGATTTAGATAATAATTTGGTTTAAAAAATTAAACCGTATTCTTATACACAAAAAGCTTCAAAAGGTAAAAAAGAATTATAAAATAAGTAGATGAAAATATAGATATTTATGTAACTTCAGCAATGGTGTCTTTATCCCCCTACATAAATTCAGAAAAAATATATGTGCAAGGATGTTCATTACAGTTTTATATGAAATACAGAGAAAGTGGAAAGCATCTGAAAGCCTAATAGTAGGTAATAGATTTTTGTATTATGAGTTAGCCATATAATAGAAAAGTATTTCATCTTCAAGCATGGCATTGAAGAATTTACAAACAAGAGGTATACAATACACAACAAAGGTATATGTTTCTAGCAGGGCTACCCCACAGGCAGTGTGCTGAGAGTAGCAACTCAGAGGCAGTTCTGTAGTCATATTTATACCCACTTTTTAATTTTATTTTATTTGTGCAAATCAAAAGGAAAAGAAAACCTTGAGAACTATACATCAGCTGTTAACATCTATTAATTGAAAAAAATAAAATTATCTTGATTATGCTTTTATTTGTAAATTCTGTTGAGTTTTGCATTTTCTAATATTACTACATCTTACCTTTATTTCATGATGTAATAGCATTTTAAATAATAATTTGAATTTCATTTTTTCAAATGTGTTAAACTTTTGATACTTAAAAATAAGGAAATCAGCATTTTATAATGCTTAATTTAAATGTGTAATTCATATTCATAGAATAAAATTAGCCGTAAATTTTAATCTTTAAAAATATTCATAAGGACAAATATGTAAATTAATTATATCTACTTGTTTTGATTTGTTTAATGTTACCAATTAGGCTTCTTGCTAAAAATCTTGCAACAGGCTTTTAGTCTTTGTGTTATTTTTTGTTTCTCTATTAATCTACTTTCACTGAAAAGGCATTTGTAATAGCTTGTACTAAGGGAAAACAAAAAATAATTGTTCTTCCTTATTCTCTTTCTCTGGAATTTGCAAACCAGTTTGCAAAAAAACTTTATTTTGGTTTGGAAAATGAAATTGTGCGGCTTAAAGGATTTCTATGTTGTCATATTTAGACCAATAACTCACATTAAAATATAGCTCTATCAAGCAGGAACAAACTTGGTCTCTCCTCAAATGTAAACACCCGGAGCAATGAGAACTTCTGATTACAACTCTGTCCAAGCAATTTCCTGGGATAGTGAGTACCTTAAATAAGGTGGGCCATGCATAAAATTAATTGCAATTCCTGGAGTTGACAAAATGATCCAAGAGTAATGAGGATCACTTAACAGTTGCCAGAATAATCTGTCTTCAGTGTGTTAGGTAACTGAGAGAGAGTTTGAATTTATTCTTCATTGCGGTCAAATGTAGGAAACTAACACATTTTCCTCTGACCATCTGGTGGATTGTACACCAAATCAGTAAAATGACTTCACTCCTGAAATCTAATTATTATTCAAACATAGATAAGAATAACTGAACAAATAGCTTTAAACTCTTATTCCATAAAATGGAAGGTTAGGCTCAGTATCACAAGGCAAGAACATCTTCTTATCAATGCTAAACAGAAGAAAAGAAAAGTTGTCCTATAATAATAGAATCTTCCCTCATTGTCAATTGATACTCATGATTGACTATGGATTATGACATCTTTATGCACCTTGACCTTTAATTTCTCACTTTAATTGACACTGTCACATATTTCAAACGTGATGAAGGTGACTTCATTAATAAAGTTGTACAAAATGAAGAAAGGAGGATATTCAGAGAATTGTAAACCAGAATATCATCAACCGTTTCTAAATACATGACACAGTAATTATTATTTGGGTTTAAAAATAATGTTCCAAACACAATTACATACACACACACACACACACACACACACACACACACACCCCACGGGAAAAATATTTTTGTGCTAGTGTGATCTTCTTTTTGTTCCTCATTTTACTTGGCCCCTTCCTTCTCTTCACACACATTAACTACCAAGTAGTCTGAATTTATGACTTAATATAAATCACTCTATATCTTTCTCTATGCTCATACAATTATGTAAAAGTATATTTGTGTACACACTGATTCACATTAACTATGTATATATATATATATTTGTCATTGTTTCACAAAAGCATGTTGATTTTTGCTTTTTAAAATTGTTTCAAAATATCTCATGGAAATGTTTCCAAATCATTTGGTTTATTTATGCATATTCTTTAATATTCTAGGGATCAGATGTATCATAAGGTTTTCAACTATCCTACTGCTGATGGGAATTCAATTGGTTTCAAATCTTTCACCATTATATTTTAACAAATACTGCAATAAACATCATTACACTTACATCTTCAAATATAGCTGTTGTTATTGCTATGAAATACAATACTTAAATTGGGAATACCTTGTCAAACTAGGCATGTCTTTCTGAATTTTGTGTTTGTTTTTTTTTCCTACTTTATTTCACAGTGAGATATATCAATGTGTGTTTCCTCCAGTAGAAGGAGTTGGTGGTTATTATTCTTAGCAAACAAATGCAGGAACTGAAAACCAAATACTGTATGTTTTCACTTTTAAGTGGGAGCTAAATGATGATAACACATGAGCACATAGAGAGGAACAACAGGCACTGGGGCCTACATGAGCATACAGGGTAGGAGGAAGGAGAGGATCAGGGAAAGTAACTAATGGGTACTAGGCTGAATACCTGGGTGACAAAATAATCTTTAAAGAAACCCCTGTGACACATATTTTCCTATAAAACAAACCTTAATGTGTACCCCTGAACTTAAAATGCAATTTAAAAAGTTTCATTTATTTGTTTAATATTTTATTTTTTTCAGTGATGTGCTTATAGTGGTATTTCACTACAGTGAAGTCTTTTATACATGGCATATTTCTGAGTACTGGTGAGTCAGAACAATATTTCATATGGTTTCTGAATATTTTAGATTGTTTTCTTCAGTAATTGCCAATTCATATCCTTTATTATTTTTCCTTTAGATTGTCCTGTTTTAGTCTGTTTATAAGAGTTTTTGTATTTTATAGATATTATAAAGGATTGCTTGCTGGTAGAAATAAGTTTCCCAAGTCAATTGTTTGGCCTTTTAACTTTTCTATTGCACTTCCATAAATGGTTTTTAATTAGTTTTATATTCAAATATATCTCCATTTCCTTTCATAGATTTTTGGATTTCAAGTCTTGATTACAAAGTTATAGCTTAACACTGGACTATACATATTATTTTAGAAAAATTCTAGAAGAAATTTTAGAAGGCCATTTAAATATTTATTTCAAATGTATAGAGTTTTCTCAATTTTTTTCTAAATTCATATTGTAACAACTCGGCATTTCCAATTTCTTCATGATAAAAATTTGTGAGTGAAAAAGTTGAAGTTCCTGAAGTTAAATTTCCCGTTTATAAAGATTCTGAACCTAGTTCCAGGGAATTAACTGGAATTTATTATTGTATATGGTGTAAGATAGGGGTATAATGTTATATTCTCCTAGCTAGCTAGCTAGCTTTAAAAACAACACTAGTTAAGTAATTTGTAATCTGTTATTTATGCACTAAATTGGAATAACACTACTTTAATTTTTTCATATGCATTGGAAATTTATTTGTATTTTGCATGGTATTCTTATTCTAATCCATTAATGTATCATTATTTCTTTACAACTTCTACATGGATTTGACTACAGTAAATTTATGTATTTTCTAATGTCTGATAGAACATATATACTCATTTTCCTTTGTTCTGTAGCAAAAATGTTGTCATTTTACATATTTATTCTTTATTATAAACTTTAAGGTTCTCTTATCTCTCCCTTCCCAATGAAAAAACAAACAACAAAACTCTCACAGTTACCTTCATAATTATATGACATTTTTAGTATGTTTTGGGAAATAAGTTCCAGTCAGTAGTATAGTATCACTTTCCATTTGTTTAAATCTTATTTACATTTTACAAAAAGATGTTAGAGTTTCTGTTACTATTTCTGCTAGACTTTTCTTATAAAATTCATTCATAAGCATTTTCTAGGTGTTTTTTTGTTATTGTTGTTGTAGTTGTGAATAGATGTTTTATTCCCATCTGTTTTTCTAAGTAACTACTGCCAGAATAGAGATGAGCTAGAGTTTTATTTTTTAATGTATTTACTTTATATGCAGCCAAGCTACAAAAGTCAATAATTAATTTTAATGGCTTTTCACTAATCTCTAATTTCATCACCAAAATAGGTATTATCTCTACTTCTCTGATGTTATTTTCTTATTGCATTCACAATGTCCTCCAAAACACTGTTGATTTAAAAAAAAATGGAGCTATCCAGCATCTCTGCCCACCTCCTGATATTACTGGAAATGCTTTCAGTGGTTTGACATTTATAATCATATTTGCTGTCAGTTTTAATGGTCTTCTTCTTTTGTTTTCTTCAGAGTTTTTTATTATAAGTGGCTGATATACTTTATCAAATACCTTTTCATTTAATTTTCTCATTAACTTGTTGATGTAAGATTATGTTGACAGTTTTTTTATATCTAACCAGCTTTGCACTCATCTGATAATGAGTTCTGCTTGAATATATATATAGTATTAATATTTACTGTTATTATTTTTGTAATTTTTATACATGTATACGTAAGATGTGGTTATAATTAATTTGTGTTCATTCAAAATATAGGTTCATTGAAGAAATTTAAAGATTATATATAAGCAAAATACTAATTTTTTTCAAAAATTGTAATTCCAATAACAGAAATAAATGTTTTTTATATTCTTACAGATATATTCTTTAAATATATTCTTTAAAATATTATATTTAACTTTGTATATTTGTAAGGCATATTTCACTTGACAATTATTTTGTATCTTTTCATAACATTGTATGTATGTATATATAAAATTATATAAACT
>NW_012115699.1:3660938-3680848 GCF_000951035.1 Colobus angolensis palliatus | reverse complement strand
TGTGTGTGTGTGTGTGTGTGTGTGTGTGTATGTACTTGTGTTTTGTTAGTTGATTTTTTTTTTCAAGTTTGACCATTTATATATTCAACAAATAGTTATAGAGCATCCAACAGGTAACATCACCTGGTTCAAGCATCATTAATTATGTACATGTTTAGATATATATAAGTATATATCTAAAGAAATAGATGATATAGATACAGATATTTATGTACCATATTATTTGATGATTTTTGTGTCCATATTTTAGACCAGAACATCCAAGAATATGGGCTGCAAACTGATGCAGGCTCATGAACACAATAAAAATCAAGTTTAGAAACTTTTATAGCAATTTAACAGAGTAATTTTATGTCTGTGGGATTTGAATATGAAACATGAAGACTTGCATATTTTTAAAACTTTATTTTTTGCAATTCATGTTTATTATATTCTACAAAACTGTATATCCATGGTTTATTTTAAAAACACAACTAATCTATCACTACAGATAATTTGATAAGTAATATTTTAGTAAATTATGTATTTTTTATTCTGTGTTGAGTCCACTTAATAGTGTAATTTAGTGTTCTACAGTTTATTAAAAATATTATACATAATGTTCCAAATAAGAGTATGGTATAAATAAATAGTAGTCCAATAGTACTCCAAATATTCTGTTAATACATTTCTGTAAATAGTTTTCAGGATCGTGGCTAGAAATAACTGTTAATTAAAATGAAGTGATTAAAGAAAGTTTTACAAAGGTGCTACTAACAAAGGCAGTGAGAGACAATGACAAGGGATATTGAAAACCCCTAGGATTGAACCAGTGTGAAGCTATCACAGCTCCTGGGTCTGAACAGGAGGCCATAATGACGGGAAATCTGTCAAAACTATCACTTTAAGGTTTAGCCACTTGATAGGAGTTATGGTCTTTTGTCAACGCATGTAACCATTATCAAATCACAGACAGTAGAGAGAGAATTGAGGAATAAACACTTTTAATATCCTTCTTTGCTTCAATTCTGCCACCCTATATTGGCCAAACAATTGGCCAAACAAGTTGAGAGCTGGAGTGTCAGGGAGTTGTTCGATGCTGTCCCAGGGCAGGGAAGAGGGAGTGCAGAGTGCATCTGTGGGAGAGAATGGAGACTGTATCACATCATACACATAATTTTGTCATGTTTTCAGTAGTGCGTATTTAAGACATATAAATATTCATTCCCAAAATTTTCAAGCCATGCTTTTATTCTGTAACTACTTTTTTTAATCAATCTATTGTGATTATTTTCACTTAAGTAACTATTTTTAGCATTATTTCAAGGGCTCCTTTTATTATTATTACTTAATGAAACCCCTATTATTGCTTAGTTATATTTCATTGGATTAAACAATGTTAAAATTAATTTTGCAATTAAAAACCTCATAGCTACATTTTTGTCTATATCCATGATTATTTTCTTATTTTATTTCTAGAGGAAGGTTTCTACAAAGTTTTGAAAAACTTTAAGGAATATTATACCAATGTAAAATTCCTGCTGACAGTTATATGAATGTCTCTTTTTCCACATTCCAGTGTCCACGTCCCCATGTAAGTACATGGACCCCCAGCACACAAATGTATACACAAGTACTTGCACATGTACATTTCTGTCATTGTTTTGGCAAATATACCTTTTACATTTATATTAAATTGATAGTGAGATGAAACATTCTAATTCAGTTTTCTATGAATTATCTTAATGTGAATTTTCCCTTTTTTTATTTGGGTATAATTGGAAGATATAGCAGCTCCATCACCTCATCAAGTACCACTTTTTGTAGTTAAACTCTGCCCCATGCCTATTATTTTATCAACTTGTCCCTAGGCTAGGCAAAGTACTAATCTTTTCCTTGTTCCTATATTTTACCATTCCCAGAATGCCACATAATGGAATCATATATTTTGTAAACTTTTGAGAATGGCTTATTTTACTCACCATAGTAACTCCTTTTGTTCATAAGGGTGGCACGAGTACCTATAGTTTATTTCTTCTTATTTTTGATAAGTAGTATTCTATTGTAACAAATACTAGTTTGTTTTATCCACTCAGTCAGAAGGGATATTTGGATTGTTTTAAATGTTTGTGATTTTAAATGTAACTGCTGTCAATATCATGTACAACTTTTGTTTGTGTGTGTGTGTGTGTGTGTGTGTTTCCTCAGGGGTAAATATCTGAGAGTGAGATCACAAATTCATATGGTGAATGTATATTTAACTGTAAAAGAAACTGCCAAATGATTTTCAGAGTAACTATTATCATTTTGCATTCCCACCTGCAATGTATGAGGGTTCCAATTGCTGGACATTCTTACCAGCAAGTGGTATTGTCAGGAGGTGGTTGTTTCATCCTACTGCGTGTATAACAGTAGTATGTCATTATAGTTTTAGTTTGCATTATCTTAATGACAAAGAAGATTAGACATCTTTAAATATGCCTATTAGCCACCTGTATATCTCCTTCCATGAGTTGTCTCTTCAAATATTTTGTATATTTTTTTCCTGTTGGACTGTTTGTTTCTTACTGTTGAGTTTTTAGAATTCTTTATATATTCTTCACAAAAGTTCTTTTTAAGGTGTGTGATTTGAAAATAGTTTTTCCACACTTTAACTTGCCTTTTCCTTCTCCTACTCCTGCATTTCTCAGAGCATAAATTTTGAGCTTTGATAAAATCCAGTTTACCAATTTTAAAAATAGAGTTTGACATTACCTTTTTCTTTTTAATTATTGTGATTACACCATTTATATTTAATATGATTATCGATATGTTTGTTAGGTCTGCCATTTTATTGTTTTATCTTTATTTATTGTTTACTGTTCATTTCTTGCTCTTTTATTCCTTTAAACTATTTGCATATTTTTATAATTTTACTTAATTTTAACTGAGTGTTTTACTGTTTATATAATTATTTCAGATATTTGTATAATTAATTACAGTATTATTTTAGTTATTGATTATTATATTATCAATAACTATTTATTTATATAATTATTTATCTATCTATTTATATAATTATTCAAGTCTAGAAAGAATTGATCATAGATTTGGGGCATGAGAAAAGAAATCTAGTAAAGATGGGGACATAATTTACCCCCAGGTATGTTCATCAAGACATTAAGGATTGTGTCCTAGTCTTCATTTCTGTTCCCTGTGGGTAGCAGAGAGACTGACTCATGTTAGTAACTCAGGTGACTCTAGAATTTACTCTCACATTTACTCTCTTTAGTTTTCAGCAGTTTGATTGGAATATAAGTCAGCATAGTCTTATTTGCTTTCATCCTATTTTTGATTCATTGAGCTTCTTAAATTTGTAAGTTTATCACTTTCACCAAATTTTGGAAATTTTCAGTAACTATTTGTTTAGCTTTTTCTTCTACATCATAATCTTTCTTCTGGTACTACAATAACACAAATATTAAACTTTTGGTGTTGACCTAAAGGTTCGTAAGACTTGATATGTTCATTTTTCCCTGATCTTGTTTGTTGTTGTTGTCCTGACTAATTTTATTACATATCTTCAGTTTCATTGATGTTTTCCTGCATAAATTTATTCTTCTATGAAGCTCACACTGTTGTTTTTAGTTCTAAAATTTCCATTTAGCTATTCTTTATATTTTCTGCTTAAACTTGCTGTGTCTTTATTTATTTCAAGAGTGTTTACCCTTACCTCCTAGAGCATGATTGTAATGGCTGTTTATAGTCTTTGTCAGATAATTTCAACACCTGTACCATCTCAGAATTAATTGGTATATGTTAATTATATGTTTTATTATGAAATAAAATTTTCATTGTTATTTTTCATGTTCTTTTGGCTTGTTTCTTGAATATTTTAATATTATGTTATGGAATTCTAGGCCCTTTTTACCTCATATAGAGGATGCTGATTTTTCTTTTTCTTCACTTTTGGATAGCAGCTTAATTTTTCTTCAGAAAAGCTGTCCCTGACCACCTGCATACTTACATTTATATCACAATCTCTTGTTTATTTACTTTATAGCACAAACTACAAAGGTTTTGTCTTGATTGTTATATATCTCCACTTTTAAGATAAACATATCAGCTTTTCACAACAATAAATGACACTTAGTAGGTGCTTCATAAACAAGTACTTAATGAATGAATAAATCTGCTAAATGCAGCTGGAAATTCTTTACTGATTTTAGATTATATAATAGCTATGATAATTAATATCTTTTGCCTTTTAAAAATTTTTTTGAAAAATTCAGTACAGGTTACTAATAGCCAGTACTATTAGCCAGATATGACTAAAATTAAAAACCAAATTTTAAAAGTAGAATACAGAATAAAAGATATTGATTACTACTAGTTCAGAGCAACTAGGCTTCAAGAGTTAATATATATTAAAAAAATCCAAAAATTAATTTGGGGTTTGAGAAATCCTAATGTTTTAATTAAATAATAAAATTTGTTCATTTTTTCTGTGAAACATTAAAATGTGTTTTCCATAGAAAATCTATTTTATGACAAGACCAAGCAAGTTACCTAGGAGAACTGTTTTGTAGCATGTGTTAAAAAGCATGAGAGCTTTCTATTTTCTACAGAAAAAATATCTTTTCCTGTGTCTGTTAGAGCTCTTTTGGTTGTAAGTAACAGAAACTCAATGAGTTAGCTAAAGTAAAATAGAGGTTGAAATGTCTCTACTTACCTCAAACAACCTGGGGGAACTGGCTTCAATGATGACTAGATATAGTGAATTAATTTGCTTTCCTCTTAATACTAGCTTCCATCTGTCTTACTGCAAAAGAGCTTTAGTCGTAACCAGAAGCATTTTATCACAGTCTTTTGACAAAAGATAAAGACTATCATTATGTCAAGTTTGGAATCCTTGAGAGAGCTGCTTATGGCCCAGTTTGGATAATCTACTCATTCTCAGGATTCTAATTGTGATTCATGGCATACAGTCCTCAGTTTGAACTTGCCTGGGGAACATACCACTGGTATACTTACAAAGTAGCTGCTTTTTGCAGTAGACAACTCTGCTTTTATATTAGAAGCAGAGAGAATACATTTCCTAGGTATGGAGGAAAATCAAACAAACAAAACAACCTACACCACCTAACTTCGACAGTTTTAATTTATTAAATGACTGTTCTCTGGAAGATATTTTGTTATATGATTTTATGTACATTATCTTTTAAGAATAACTTTATTCTCCAAATTAAGTCATTTTATTTCTATTTTCCCATGAAGCATCTGTGTTCTAGGTATTAAATAATTTGTTTAAGATCTAACAGTTATGAAATGGCAAAATGGAGACTTTAAGTCCTATCTGTATCCACAGCTGTTGCACTACACTAGGGCTTCTCAAGTTTGCCACTATTGATATTTTGGGGCAGATGATTATTTGTTGTAGAAGCTGTCTCTTATGTATTGGAGTATGTTAATAGCATTCCTGGCCTATACTCACTAGTAATAAGTAACAATTCCTGACCTGCACAGTTGTAATAACTCAAAATATCTCCAGCCATTGCCAAATATCCTCTCAGGGTTAAACCACTGACACATACTATTGACTTCTAACATTTGTTCTATGTACATCAATCATTCATGATGCTCCATGAAAGAGTGCTCTGTAAGCAAACATATTTAAAATACTTTCCACATACTATAACTTTATAGTAAAGTGCATTGGTATAGGACATTGGTATAGCAAAAGGCTCTGAGAAATCGTGCAGTAATAAGATATACCTGAATTTATTTAACTTAAATGTTTTTAAGTCTCTGATACACCCACTAACTGACATTGAATTTCTGTGATACTGTATTACTTCATCCATCTTGATCCCAATGCCTTTGTATATTCTGTTAAGCCCCTTACAATGTCTTTCACAGACTTTTATTCTTACAGGGGCCTTCCCAAGTGAAAGTGGTCACACAGCTTTGTTTTTACAAATGCTTTCTTTCTTCCCATAAATGCCCTTCTCCTTTACCCAAATTGAGAAACTCCTATCCATGCCTAAAACAATCATATTAAAGGGCCACTACTCAATATAAATTTCCCAGTTTTCCCCAGAAAGAAATTATTTTACCATAGAAATCTCTCAGCATTTAACCTAAATTGCAAGGGCATTAAGTTTTTCATTCATTCAACAGATAGTTATTGAATCCATTCTCTTATGCTAAACCACAGCCTGCGTGGTTCTTGTCACATAGGGCATATCAGCCAGTAGCAAGGGAAAAGTTAATGTGTAATTATCCACGGAGATGTGATACACATTGTTTGAGAGGAAATATGGACACTTCAATAGTAACCGAAATAATGTACGATATGGTAAGGAAAGGCTTACATGAAGAAGTAATGTTTAAGCAGAGTCAAAGCTAAGCAGAGTTCACCAGGAAAACGAGAACAGTGATGATGGAGCAGGGAATACACCAGGCAAAGCAAAAACATAAACAAAGGCAAGAGAGAATATGACTCATTCATGGGTACTGAGCAACAACAAAAAGCCTAGGAAAATTTGATCACAGATTTTGAACATCAGAAGACAAATCTAGTAAGGATGAGGCTATGTTTTTCCTACCTGAGTGTGTTCGGCTATACATTAAGGACTCTGTCCTAGTCTTTATGGCCCTCTCTGAGTAGCAGAGTGAGCGGCTCATGTTAAGTATTAATAAAGGAGTCTGAGTAAATGGACTCTTATGTTCTAGATATTCCAGGGAATAACAGGAGACATCTACTATAGCCACTGTGTCCATGGAAGATTTCATTTCTCTGGTAGAACATCTAAAAATTGGAATTGCAAAATGCTTTATATCAGGGTTTCACATCCACTTGAATTTTCTCTGACTCAGAGGTATTTTATGAGATTGTGTGATGTGCACTGTTAAACTTTCTCTCTATAATCTCACCAACTAACTTTTTAAAAAATCTTCTTTACTTTGAAATTTAGATCATGTTCCCTGAGCAAGGTCTATATTTTTATTCTGTTGAACAACTTGTAGTGTCAAATGCCTGAAAAGAATATTGAAATCATGAGTTATGGAGGCCAAAATGAAATCGTTTCTGATGCTCAGTAAATGATAAATCAAGAGAGTACAAACACAGTGGCACTATAAATTATTTTATTTCTACACTAACTAAAATTCTTGGCTCATAATTCCATCCCTACCAATTCTTTTTACTCCTTGTTCTCTGCATGTGACAATAAAAGTGTTTTAAAGGTCAACAAACCGTGTATGAGTTTTATTGTGCTTAATTTGCTATTTCAGCATGCATTTAAGTTTATATTTGATGTTCCAAATGTGGATATCTAATCTTTAGTGAGAACTTACACTGTGCCAGGTAGTGTATTAACCTCATTAAGTGTATGAAGTCATGTAATCTTTATAGCAGTCTTATAGAGCAGATTCTATTATTATGCCAATTTTATGATTGAAAATACCAACTTAGAGTGTTTTTTTGTTTTTGTTTTTGGTTTTTAACCCCAAGATCTGTGAACTCATAAATTGTGGACCTCTGGTCTTCTGATTCTCAAGTCAGGTTCTCAACCACCACTCTATGTTGCCACCTCTAGCAATGCATGGTTGAGACTATATATTTAAAATATATATTTTAATGATACCAAACAGATGCATATCTAACTACCTAGTAGAAAGAAAATTTATTCCATGCAATCTTTCCTTTGGAAAACTGCATTGAAAATCTGTTATCATTTTTTAAAAATCTACCAGCATAATGTGCATCAAGTTTCTCATGGCATCTGTTTTATCCTAGCATTCCTTTGGTTTCATGTAGACTCTTCTATACTCAAAATATAGATTTATGGCCTTTAAGTTTTGTCCTCTTTCTTGGTCCCAGTTGTCAACGTGCATCATTCTATTTAGGTTATGAAGCGAAATGAATTGCAGAGGATAAAATCAGATGTGAGGAATAAAAGTACACAAGCTTCCCCTGATACAACCGTTACTCTGCTCAGGAGAGTGAGCCCCTTCTTCCCCTTCACTCCTCACATTATGCCTGGCCTATGAAAAAAGAGATGTAGCTCTGTCTTCCTCTTAGCTTCCACCTTTTCTTTATATATCTGCCTTGGATGCAAATTACATTCAAGAGAGGGAATCAGTGTAATACAGTGGAGCGGGGTGGGGGGGCGGGGGGGTTAAGGACTAAGACTCTGGAAATTATAGTAATTAGCTGTATGGTCTTCACCACTTCATTTTTACTTCAAGTGTCTAATTTCTTCATCTCTAATTGAAGGCACTAATATATGCATTATCAATTGACAAAGTAGTTAGTCATTTAACGAGTATTTATTGAACACCTGCTACATGCCAGTACTAATTTAAATGCTAGAGAAATCTTTGTTTTCACCATCCTGGCTTTATAGAATTAAAGGGGAGAAAAGAAAAAAATGTGTCCTAAAATTCAACAAATTTAGGAAATATAATTGCATATAAATTATATTTAAAATATTTTTATAAAGTCGTTTGAAAAAATTCTTAAGAAAATTTAAATATACCTTAAGTAAATTGCAGTTAAAAAAAATGACAGTTTTTTGAAAATTTTAGATTCAGGATGTACTTGTGCAGGTTTGTTACTTGAGTATATTGCATGATGCCGAGGTTTGGGCTTCTATTGTTCCCATCACCCAAAAGTGAACACAGTTCTCAAAAGGTAGTTTATTTTTAATCCTTGTTCCCCTCCATTCCCTCTTTTTGGAGTCTCTGTATCTATTATTCCCATGTTTATGTATTTGTACCCACAGTTTTCCTTCCACTTATAAATGGGAACATGTGATATTTGATTTTCTGTTACCGCATTAATTAACTTAGGATTATGGTCTCCGGCTGCATCTATGTTGCTGCAAAGAACATAATTTTGTTCTTTTATGGCTGCATAATATTCCATGGTATAGTATGTAGCATATTTTCTTCATCCAATCCACCATTGGTAGACACCTAAGTTGATTCCATGGCTTTGATATTGTGAATAGCGCTGCAATAAACATACAAGTGCAGGTGTCTTTGTGGTACGGCGATTTATTTTCATTTGGGTATATACTTAGCAATGGGATTGCTGAGTCGAATGGTAATTTCATTTTTAGGTGTATGAGAAATCACCAAACTGCTTTCCATTAGGGCTAAATTAACTTACATTCCTATTAATAGTGTTTGAGTGTTTCCTTTTCTCTACAACCCATCAACATCTGTTTTTTTTTTTTTCTTTTTAGTAATAGCCATTCTGACTGGTATGAGATGACATCTCATGGTGGTTTTGATTTGCATTTTTCTCACGATTAATGATGATGATAATTTTTTTTCATATATTTGTTAGCCACTTCTATGTCTTTTTTGAGAAGTGTCTGTTTATCTTCTTTACCTACTTTTTAATGTGGTTATTTGAAATTTTTGTGGATTTGTCTAAGTTTCTTACAGATTCTAAGCATTAGTCCTTCATTGGATGCGTAGTTTATGTATTTTCTCCCTTTCTGTAGGTTGTCTGTTTACTCTGTTGATAGTTGTGTTTGCTGTGCAGAAGCTGTTTAGTTTAATATGGTCCCATTTGTCCATTTTGGCTTATGTTGCAATTGCTGTTGAGGACTTAGTCATATATTACTTCTCACGGTCAATGGCCAGAATGGTGTTGCCTTTGTTGTCTTCCAGGGATTGTATAGTTTTGGGTTTATATTCAAGTATTTTATCTATCTTGAGTTGATTTTTGTATATGGTATAAGGAAAGATTTCACTTTCAATCTTCTGCATATGGCTAACCAGTTATTCCAGCACCGTTTATTTAGTGGGGATTCCTTTCCCCATTGCTTAGTTTTGTCGACTTCGTCAAAGATCAGAGGGCTGTAGGTGTGCAGCTTTATTTCTGGGTTCTCTATTTTGTTCCATTGGTCTATGTTTCTATTTTTGTACCAGTACTATATTTTGCCTTGTAGTATGGTTTGAAGTCAGGTAAAGTGATGCTTCCGACTTTGTTCTTTTTGCTTAGGACTGCTTTGGCTATTCAGGCTCTGTATTAGCTCATTCTCACACTGCTATAAAGAAATACCAGAGACTGGGTAATGTATAAAGGAAAGAGGTTTAATTGACTTACAGTTCTGCATGGCTGGGGAAGCCTCAGGAAACTTACAATCATGGTGGAAGGCAAAGGAGAAGAAAGTACCTTCTTCACAAGGTGGCAGGAAAGAGTGGGAGCTAAGGGGGAAGAGCCCCTTATAAAACCACCAGATCTCGGGAGAACTCACTCACTATCAGAAAAACAACATGGGAGAAAACACTCCATGATCCAGTCACCTCCTACCAGGTCCCTTCCTCAACACGTGGAGATTATTGAGATTACAATTCTAGATGAGATTTTAGTGGAAACACAGTCAAACCGTATCTTTCTTGGATCCATATGAATTGTCGAATTTTTTTTATTCTAATTCTGTGAAAAAATGTCATTGATCATTTGAAAGGGATAGCATTAAATTTGGAGATTCCTTTGGACAGTGTGGACATTTTAATGACCTTGATTCTTCCCAACAATGAGCATGAAATGATTTTCTGTTTACTTGTGTCATGTATGATTTCTTTCAGAAGTGTTTTGTAATTGTCTTCGAAGATAACTTTCACCTCCTTGGTTACATGTAATCCTAGATATTTTATTATTTTTCTGTCTGTTGTAAATGGAATTGCAGTCTTAAATTGGTTCTCAGCTTGAACATTATTGGGGGATGGAAATGCTACTGATTTTTGTCCATTGATTTTGTAACCTTAAACTTTACAGAAGTCATTTATCCTCAGGTCTAAAAGCATTTTGTCAGAATCTTGAGTGTTCTATGTAGAGAATCATACAATCTGCAAAGAGACACATAACTTGACTTCTTCTTTTCCTATTTGGATGCCTTTTGGTTCATTGTCCTGTCTGATTTCTCTTGTGAGGACTTCCAGTACTATGCTGAATAGGAGTGAGGAGAATGAACAACCTTCTCTTGTTCCACTCATTAGGGGAGTGCTTCAAACTTTTGCCCATTCAGCATATGATCTTAGCTGTGAATTTGTCATAGATGGCTCTTATTATTTTGAGGTATATTCCTTCAAAGCCAGGTTTGTTGAAGGTTTTTGTCATTAAGTAATATTAGATTTTACTAAATGCCTTTTCTCCATCTACTGAAATAAGCATATAGCTTTTTGCTTTTAATTCTATGTGGTGACTCACATTTTTTGATTTGCATAATGCTGAACCATCCTTGCATCTCAGGAATAAAGCCCCCTTAATCATACTGAATTATCATTTTGGTGTGCTGTTAGATTCCGTTTGCTAGTATGCTGTTGAGGATTCCTACATCTATGTTCCTCTGCGGTATTGGCCTGTAGTTTCCTTTAAAACTATAATTTTGGTAAAAAAAAATCATTTATGAGCTAACTGATAAAATTGCAAGCCTCTCATAGGAGATAGTAAAAATGTGCCTGCCCCTTCCTTCCTTCCTTCCTTCCCTTCCTTCCTTCCTTCCTTCCTTCCCTTCCTTCCTTCCTTCCTTCCTTCCTTCCTTCCTTCTCTTCTCCCTTCCTTCTTTCCTTCCTTCTTTCCTTTCTCTGTTCCTTCCTTCTTTCTTTTCTCCCTTCCTTCCTTCCTTCCTTCCTTCCAAGACAATTTTATGGAAGAATAACTAAAACTACTAGATTAGTAGTTTGCAACTACTCTGACCTGCAGATGAAATCTAGCCCACTGCCTATTTCTGTAAGTGAACCCAGTTACTCCCATTCATTTTCGTATTGTTTACAGTTGCTATTGTGCTACAACAGTGGAGTTGAGGACTTGGGCCAGAGGCTGTGTGGTCCATGAAGCCTACAATATTTGCTATCTACCTCTTCAGAGAAATAGTTTGCTGATTCCTACAAAACTGTTATGAAAATTGTAAGAATAAGCCTAATTTGGGCAAATTTATTCTTGTATTCAAAATATTATTGTTGAGTGCCTGCTATAAGTCAGATAGCAGAGATTCATCAATGTTCAAAATAGATATAACACCCTGCCCCCATGTGGTTTAAACTCCAAGAACAATAATTACGATAAATAAATATTATTTAGAAGTAACAAATAGGCCGGGCGCGGTGGCTCAAGCCTGTAATCCCAGCACTTTGGGAGGCCAAGACGGGCGAATCACGAGGTCAGGAGATCGAGACCATCCTGGCTAACACGGTGAAACCCCGTCTCTACTAAAAATACAAAAAACTAGCCGGGCGACGTGGCGGGCACCTGTAGTCCCAGCTACTCGGGAGGCTGAGGCAGGAGAATGGCGTAACCCAGGAGGCGGAGCTTGCAGTGAGCTGAGATCCGGCCACTGCACTCCAGCCTGGGCGGCAAAGCGAGACTCCGTCTCAAAAAAAAAAAAAAAAAAAAAAGAAAAAAAAAAAAAAAATAAGCAAATTATTTATGCTGGATTCAAGAACAAATTCCAAAAGATAAGAGTAAGTGGATATGCTGGGGCAAGGTGCAGCTTAAATAGTAAGATATACATGGGCGTTTCTGAATAGGTGCAACTTGAGAACGTACTTAAAGAAGATGAGCATTGGTTGTGGGAAAATCCAAAGTGTTAGCATTTCAGGCAATGGGAAAAGCAAGTGCAAAAGTCCTGAGTCAGGAGCATGCTTGTTTGTTAGAGGATCAACAAGGAAGAACCCAGCCTGAATGAAGGTGACTGAACAAGAGGAAGGGTAGGTGAAATAGAGGTCATAAAATCAGTACAGGAACCAGATTGTTTAGCATCTTATAGCCATTTCAAGCTAATAATTTTTATGCTTAAGTGGGAAGTGATTTGAAGGTTTTCATAAAATAGACAGATCAAACATGGATAAATGCACCACAAGTTCTAATTCCATGCTATATCAATTGGTAGATTCTATAACAAAATAAAATACTATATAACATCCAATATAAGCTAGTTTCAAAAGGTAACATGTTACTAGTATCTATAAGAACTTAGAGACGTTAAAACAAGAAAGTAAAAGGAAAAAGCTAAAGAAAGAACTATGAGAACGTAAAGAGGGGGAGTGAGAGTATTCAAATAGAAACTAACATTTACTAAATGTCTATCATATGCTAGACATACAAGCATTTTAGATATATTATTGGCCAAAGCACACATTCAAGAGAGTTATTTCTATTTTGAAAATGTGGGCAACTGCCCAGTGGGGGTTAGAAGTCTAAAAGAAAGTGAAAGACTAGTGTCCTATCTTTAACTAAAACATAGTTCATCTCTAGAGTACCATGCTACAAGAAGGATGGAAAGAAACTGTAGAGAATGAAGATAAATATACCAAGAGGAAATCTAACTGTACTTGTATTAGTCCATTTACATGCTATTGATAAAGACATACAGAAGACTGGGCAATTTACAAAAAAACAGAGTTTTATTGGACTTGCAGTTCAATGGTGGAAGGTGAAAGTCAAGGAGGAGTAAGTCATATCTTATGTGGATGGCAGCGGGCGAAGAGAGAGCTTGTGCAGGCAATTACAGTTTTTACAACAATCAGATATCATGAGACTCACTCACTATCACAAGAACAGCCTGGTAAAGAACCTGCCCCCATAATTCAATCACTTCTGGCCTTGTTCCTCCCATGAGATGTGGAAATTGTGGGAATTAAAATTCAAGATGAGATTTGGGTGGGGACAGAGCTGAACCATATCTTTCCTCCCCTGGCCCATCCCAAATCTCATTTCCTCACATTTCAAAACTAATCATGCCTTCCCAATAGTCCTCCAAAGTCTTAACTCATTTCAGCACTAACTCATAAGTCCACAGTCCAACATCTCATTCGAGACAAAGCAAGTCCCTACTGCCTATGAGTCTGTAATATCAAAAGCAAGTTAGGTACTTCCTACATACAATAGGGGTACAGACTTTGGGTAAATATAGCCATTCCAAATGGGAGAAATTGGCCAAAACAAAGAGGCTACAGATGCCATTCAAGTCCAAAATCCAGCGGGGCAGTTAAATATTAAAGCTCCAAAATGATCTCCTTTGACTTCATGTCTCACATTCAGGTCATGCTGATACAAGAGATGGGTTCCCATGGTCTTGGGCAGTTCTGCCTCTGTGGCTTTGCAGGGTACAACTACCATGTCAGCTGCTTTCATGGGCTTACGCTGAGTGTCTGCAGCTTTTCCAAGTGCATGGTGCAAGTTGTCAGTGGATCCACAACTCTGGAGTCTGGAGAATGGTGGTCCACTTCTCACAGATTTACTAGGTGGTGCCTCAGTAGGAACTCTGTGTAGGGGCCCCAATCCCACATTTCCCTTTTGCACTGCCCTAGCAGAGGTTCTCCATGAGGGCTCTGCCCCTGCATCAAACTTCTTCCTAGACATCCAGGCATTTCCACACATCCTCTGAAATCTAGGCTGAGATTCTCAAAGCTCAATTCTTGACTTCTGTGCCCCATAGACTCAAACCACATGGAAGCTGCCAAGGCTTCAGGCTTGCGCCCTAGGGCAGGGTCAAAATGCCACCAGTCTCTTTGCTAAAACATAACAAGAATCACTTTTGTTGCAGTTCCCAAATTCCCTGTCTCCAACTGAGACCACATCAGCCTGATTTCATTGTCCATAGCATTATCAGCATTTTAGTCAAAGCCATTCAAAGTCTCTAGGTAATTCAAAGTCACTAGGGAATTCCAAACTTTCTCATGTTTTTCTAACTTACTCTGAGTCTTCCAAACTGTTCCAACCTCTGCCTGTTGCCCAGTTCCGAAGTTGTTTCCACATTTTTGGGTATCTACAGAAGCACCCCACTCCTAGTATCAATTTACTGTATTAGTTTCCTTTCACTCTGCTGTTAAGACATACCCAAGACTGGGCAATTTACAAAAGAAAGAGGTGTATTGGACTTACAGTTCCATATGACTGGGAAGGCCTTACAATAATGGCAGAAGGTGACAGGCAAGGAAGAACAAGTCACATCGTATGTAAATGACAGCAGGAGAAGAGAGAGTTTGTGCAGAAAGAAACTGCCATTTTTAAAACCATCAGATATCATGAGACTCATTCACTAACACGAGAACAGCCCAGTAAAGACCGGCCCCTGTAATTAAATTGCCTCTCACCTAATTCTTCCCATGACACGTGGGAATTGTGGAATTACAGTTCAAGATGAGATTTGGGTGGGGACACAGTCAATTCATCTCAGTACTGTACTAAACCTAAGGTGAGGGCTTCCAAAAATTAAAATGTGAATACCTGCAATTGTGACAAGTTGAAACTATAGAATTCTATAGTGTAGGTGTGGGACAACATGCAGTCAAACAATTAGTGACTATTACATTATGCATATGAGTATAAACCAAATGAAGTGTTAAAAATATGTAATAGATTTAGGAATGAAGCAGATTTTTAATATTATTACTGAGGAAGATAATATATTTGGGGCTATAATCTGATCCTTCTCTGACTGATCTCTAAAAATAAATATGATTAGCAAGGTTTCCTTGAAGCCAATCTAAAGATAGAAGCCAGGTGGAATTTGGTATCTGATTTGGCTAAGGGAAGAAATCCTCATGACCTATTCTCATATTATCACTATGCATACATACACCAGTTTCTAGAGCACTACTTTTTCAAGTGGGGATAAATCAAGTTTATAATTATAGAGGAAGGTTATTGTAAAACATGTATGAATAATTGGGACTATAATGTACTAATTATGTAGCTCCTGATTTCTGTCTTCTGTTGACTCTCACCAGAAATTCTCAAATTCCCAACCAATTACCTTTTTTTTTTTTTTTTTGAGACGGAGTCTTGTTCTGTCACCCAGGCTGGAGTACAGTGGCCGGATCTCAGTTCACTGCAAGCTCCGCCTGACCGGTTTACGCCATTCTCCTGCCTCAGCCTCCCGAGTAGCTGGGACTACAGGCGTCCACCACTACGCCCGGCTAGTTTTTTGTATTTTTTAGTAGAGACAGGGTTTCACCGTGTTAGCCAGGATGGTCTCGATCTCCTGACCTCGTGATCCGCCCATCTCGGCCTTCCAAAGTGCTGGGATTACAGGTTTGAGCCACCACGCCCGGCCCAATTACCTTTTGTGAAATACATATTTATTGTTTGGTTGATTTATGTAAAAATTCCCATTGTCCAAGTCCTATTTGGGGAAAGAGTGCAAGTAAACCTAAACAAATTTGTTTTGTTTTTTACTAGATTGAATTTTGAAGAGGTTACCTTGCATTTCAAAGAAATATAATCCAGAAAGTTGGACAGTTTAAAATATGAAAATGATTTTTCTAGAAAACTGGGAATGAAAGTTCTTCCTAAGAAACATATTTGCATCTCTATTATTTATGATACTATCTGTCACTTTGCCTTGACAAAAAATTGATCTTAATTAATTAAATTATACTTTCTATTCTGTAAGTTCTTCAGTATATGACTGATATTCAGAAAATTTTTTCAAAAATAATTAAATTGTGTATATCCACTTGTTTCTTTAGGGAACTATCCAACCACCATTGCACATGTTTCTGGCAGGGCTTAACACAAAGGATTGGATTGTCAAATAACACTAGAAAAAAAATAGAGATTTTACCCAGTATCAACTGCTATTACAGTGTCTGAGAATAGAAGTAATCATGAAATACAATAAAAGAATGGAAAACTCTGGAACTTCAAACACCATTCTTCAAATCTGTTCTCACCATATCAGGATTTACTCCAGGCCCAGATTGATATAGGGGGTTTTGAAATATGGTGTGCATTCCAATAACATACAGAAGAGCAGTTGATTTGTTCATGGAACTTCACTGTTTTCATTTAGATATGTTCAAAAGCTATATGTCCTATCTCTTCCAAGGGCAGCCCCCAATAAAAGGAGAGAATGTTTGGCAGGACTCCTACTTAATCATTTAGTACATAGCTTTCAACTACAGTGTCTTTCCCTGTCCAATTCTTAGAGTGGGCCTGGACAATCGCTGCCCTCCATCCCATTACCCCAGCAACACTGCTTGGCGCAAGGAAGGGTATATAGACCCAACAAGGGCATCCCTTGGATTGATATATAATCCTGGGAGATTTTATGTTGCTTTGTCTGGTTTTCTTTTGGTTTGCCTACTGGGATTGCTAAACGTATATTATGGGAAGAATATACATCTGTCATAAGAAAGAATAATGCTAACATGAAGAAAAATGCAAATTGGAAAGAGAAATAGAAAAACAGAGTAAGAGGAAACAAGATGAAAATATTGTCTCCTGAGTTAGATTCCTAAAGTTGTGTTTTCTTTGCATCTCTAGACCACCCACCAGTTGCACATTTTGTCTTTCAAATTACATAAACCATTTTTTGAAATGGATTGCTGTCACTTTCACACAAACATTCTTAATGAATAAAAGTATATATATATATATATATCTCTCTTAATTTGAGTCATCCTGCTTTATTTTTATAATGGATAAAAGTGCCCTTTTGATATTTTGACAAGTTAATCATTTTCTATACCCATAACTTAAGAAGCGTTACAAAATGCTGCGATATGAAAACAATTTCACGATAGAGGAGAATTAAATACATGAAACTTCCTATATTTTATTTTTTCACATTAATGGTTTTACTGATAGAATGTTTAGAACATATTTTTGTCAATAAAAAAGATGAGTGTAAAAACAAAAACAACCTATTCATCCAAATAGCTGAAGATAGTAATGATTAAATTTGTCACATTTTATTAATATGTATAAAATAAACATATATACACATGCATATGCATATAAAATAGAACTCAGATTATACATGCAAATTTTTCATTTTATTTCCGATGCTGTAGGAATTTTTTTACATCATTAAAATTCTTTGTAAACATAGTTTTGGATGGCAGCTTATCAGCTTTTTTTTTTTTATTTAGTGTAGGATGAAACTCATTGAAGGATCTCTTCTCTCCCCACTCAACAAAATACAAACAATTAGGAATATTTTAAATATCACTCTTTTGATTGCAATCAGTACTATTGAATAAAGCATTATTAATTGGATAGATGTCAGCTCTTTCTGTGAGAAGTTAGCAAGTCATTTGAACCATGTGGGCACATTAGAAGCAATGAAGATTAGGGAAGCCAACAATCAAGAGTAACAAAACAACTCTCAAACTTTTGCTGAATGCCTATGCTGCACTGAGCAAATGGTCTCCCCACCTACAGTCCTGCCCCCCAGATTACTCCTCTCCAAGTGACATTTATTTATCAAGTGACATTTCAAAAATACAAATCTGAGCCAGTTACTGTATCACCCAAGGTTCCAGCCAATTCAAGTTTGCTATTTCACAGAGAAGAGGAGCAGGTGTGATCTGAACTGCCTTCCACGGTCCTTTGCCTCCTCTCTCGTATGCCAATCAAACCCAGGTCAGCTCCTTTCTTCAGTTTCCTGGCTTATCCTTGCCTAAATAAATTCACAACTTCTGGCTGAATTCAGCTTATGATTATAGTGATGGGACTCTTGTCTACCCCTGCAATGCATTCACCCTTGTCAATTTGGCCATCTGGAAGAATTTTCTACCTCTCTCAAGACCCAAAACAAATGCTGCCCCCTCTATAATTATCCTTCATTCTCTTCTCCACCTCTCACCTACATTCCAGTCACACATAAGTATCCTGTCCACTCCCCTCCCAGAAGTCCCCTTGCATCCTGCTGTTGGCAGGCATTTATGGTCCATGTGCCACATGTGTTGACCTACATGACACTCTCTTACTAACCTGAGCACCTTCAGTCCAGGGGCTATGCTGTATATGTCTCTAAAGCCTCTCTGCAAAGAGAGTACAAGGCGCCTTCCCCAGATTTATTTTTTTCTTAGAATTTAGCACTATTCAGCATACTCTAGATTTACCAAGCTGGCTTTTCTTTCTTTAAAATTGACAGTCATCCCTTCTAGGATGTAAACTCCTTGAGGATAAGATTTTGTTTCCAGTGTGTTCATGGTAGTATTCTTCACGGATAAACTGCCATCCAAAACCATATTTACGAAGAATTTTAATGATGTAAGGAAATTCCTAGAAGGATTCCTAGCCCAGCACACATTAGGCATTCATTCAATATCCACAGAATGAAAACCTGGTTGGTTAGAAATTCAGAGGGCACAGAAAGTAAAGGTACAATTTTATGTAAACAATTTTTTGGTAATTTGAGCTGAATTCTGAAAAGTCATTCTTAGCTGAGTCTATTATAACCAGTAACTGAAACTGCACAGACTCCTCTGTGATGAGCAGGTTGCTGACCTATGGTTAATGTTAGCTTGGGACAAACTATCTTGGAAGTACTGTAAGCTCAGGAGACCCTCTGTTGATATCAGTGTTCAGCAGCCACCTCAGACAAGATTCTTGAAATCCTGGCTATTCCTTATATTTTACAGATGAGAAAACTCAGTTCAGAAACACTCCAAGTACCAGGCCAAGGTTACCAGGTAGCTGTCAGAGCATTCAGCCTATTACTCTCTCACATAGCTCTCGGAGATCCCTGCTTCAAAGGATTCTATACCTGGAGCACGTGCAATGCCTTTTGAGATATCAGCGCTGAAGCATAGAAGCCATTTGTCACCTTGTTTCAATTTATGTGCTTATAGTGAAGCCCAAAATCCCTAAATAGGAATAAATCACCTGCCGAGTTATGTGAAGAGTCCTGTGTAACTTCTCCCAACGACAGCACTTGTAAACCATAGATCGTAGCTCACTGCACTCTCCCTGAGGGCTTCACATTTTGCACATGAATGTATAATATATTTGAGAAGTTATAGTTTTAGAAACTGTCACGGCAAAGCTCTAATCCTTATATCCTCAAACTGTGGCCTGAACACTTTCTAATGAAATGGTCGTAATCAATGAAAGAAAGAAAGAAAGAAAGAAAGAAAGAAAGAAAGAAAGAAAGAAAGAAAGAAAGAAAGAAAGAAAGAAAGAAAGAAAGAAGGAA
>NW_012115699.1:3639203-3660888 GCF_000951035.1 Colobus angolensis palliatus | reverse complement strand
AAGGAAGGAAGGAAGGAAGGAAGGAAGGAAGGAAGGAAGGAAGGAAGGAAGGAAGGAAGGAAGGAAAGAAAGAAAGAAAGAGAAAGAAAGAAAGAAAGAAAGAAAGAAAGAAAGAAAGAAAGAAAGAAAGAAAGAAAGAAAGAAAGAAAGAAAGAGAGACACAAAGAGTGAAAGGAAGAAAGGAAAGAAGGAAGGGAGTGGGGGCATTATGGCAAATCTCCCTTTTCAACTACACAGTTGTAAAAACGTCAACCCAAACAGCAAGCTCCAGGATTCTCCATGGAAAAATCAGTGAACTCTCTGTCAGCAATCACATCCAAAGCTGGCAAGGTTGCTATGACTGCCAGAGCAGGGCTTTTATGTGGCTGGGATTTTGCAGAGAGCTATTATTCAGTTATACCTAATAGCAACAACCTTCACCTACACCTTTGAGCTCACTTGGACTTTAAATTTGACTTAATCTCAGGTTATATCAAGGAGGCTATGGAGTTAATGGATAAAACCTATTTGCTTAAATTATAACTTTTATTACCAAAAATAAGAGGTCACCTAGGGTTTAGCACAGTATGTAATAAGAAATGCAATGCTATGTCTCTCAACACAAGTATTTTGATAAAAGGTAGATGCCAGTTGTAAATCTGTGAAATGACAAATCCACCAAGGACCCTTTCTTTCCCTCTGTGTTTTCAGTTTCTTGTCCTTTGTTCTCTTCTGCCCCTCTTTCTATGATTGCCTCCACTGCTCCCTTTCAAAAATTTCCTCTGCTCTTCCCTCCTTCTCAATTCCTCTCTTTACTCTTTTCCTGCTTTCTTGGCTTCTTATTTTCTTTCATTCTGTTTTTCTTCCTTTTTTTCTAAGTCATATTTGCATTTCTCCTTACATTTTTCTTTCTACACACCAGCTACTGGCATTGGTTTGAAAGGGGATAACCCTGTGAATATCACTGGGTCTCCTTCTCCCAAGGAAATGTACTGCCTAGAGAAGGTAATTAAATGGTGAAAAACAGAAGGCAACAAATAACATCAGTCTCAAATCCTGTAATTACGTAAAAGAGTAAGAAATCCCTCAATTTTTTCTCCTTTTCATTCCTACCTGTACAACATATAACCTTTTGTTCTTTTATTTCCTTACCTATAAGGGAATTTGAATTGCTTCTTTAAATAAAAAATGTACCATGCCGAAAGAATAGTTTTGCATAACAATCTTTATTATACATGGCCAAATAGCTTCTCATTGTACTGATAGGTTGCTAATCACCCTGTAAAAAATGAACTCTACGCCCACCTAATTAGTACGTAATATTGGAAAACCATGGGAGCTGAGAGTCTTGAAATTATACATAAACGTTATTTATATCACATTCTTGGGTTGCTCTATTTTCTTTTTAAAATCTATTATAGCATTTTTATATTTTATACAGTATAATTAGGCTTACAAGTTATTGGAATTCATACAAAGTTATCCTTTAGTACTATAATAGGTATAAGTAGTTTAACATAAATAATTAGCTTGACTGCTATCCTTTTGCCCAAGTGAAGAGCTATCCTACTTCTTTCTTTCAGGAGGAAAATCTTTTTCCCTGCTCCTTTACTGTATCCATCATAGAAGAGAAAACACCAGATTAAAGAACAAAGCAAACAACCTTTTGCCCACAACCTTTCCTGCAGCAGAAACAGCTGAGGTGAAGGTTTAGGAAACTTTTTGGATTCTGAAATTAAAATTGCATGAGAGGAAAACGGAAGCACATAAACAACATCCAAGGAAAAATTTTGTCAAGTGATGGTCTCAAACATATGTGAAGACATTTTTGTGACAAGATGGCAACAGAGAAAGCAAAACTAGGCCAGTAGGATATAATACGTTGTCTTTCCATTCATTGGCTGGAAATAAGGTTAGATTCTACTGATCCTGTTCAATTTAGGGATGATGAGAAGAGTTATCTGTTTTGGCTATAAAGAGTTATAGGGGAGCCAAGTACAGTCCTTCATACCTGTAATCCTAGCACTTTGGGAGGCCAAGGTAGAACTGCTTGAGGCCAGGAGTTCAACGCCAGCCTGGGCAAAAGAGTGAGACCCTGTCTCTACAAAAGTTAAGAAAACAATAGCCAGAAATTGTGGCTCATGCCTGTGGTCCTAGCTACTCAGGAGGCTGAGGTGGGAGGGAAGTTTCAGCTACTAGGAGTTTGAGGCTATAATGAGCTATGATCATACTACTGCTCTCCAGCCTAGGAGACAGAGCAAGATCCCAACTCTAAAACTAAAATGAAAGTAAAATTAGTAACAGGTATAAGGGAGGAAATATTTATTTTCTTTTCAATTTCTAGGTTTGTGCCTGAGGCTCCTATAACAGAAGACAGATTAACAAGAGAAAAGTAGATACATTTATTTAATATAAGTTCTACATGACATGAGAGACTTTGTAAGGAAAGAAACACTGAAGAATTAGGTAAACTTGTGTGTTTTTATGCTTAAATTTGATTAAGAGAGAACAGTCATGGAACAAAATGGTATGATCTAATGATAATAAACTGGGGACAACTTAGTAAGATCCATTTGTTGGAATTTCTCATGGCATTTCTGTGTCTTTGGCTCCTTTCCTCTAGATAAAAGGAACACACTTCTCGAATGAGGATCTTGTGACCCGCTCCGGGGAAGCAGAGTGAGGGAAGGTCAGAAAATTACCTTCCTAGGTTTTCTGATCTGCTTCACAGGAAAAAAGCAAAGCAAAGCTGAGAGTAGCCTTCTTGCTTCTACTGTTTTCTAAAATGCCAAGGTGCCATATTTGGGGTAATGTGTCCTGAACCTCTTTAGAAGCAAACTAGTAATGGTATAAAAATAATCCATAATGGTTTTACCTTTAGAGTCAACCATAGATCAAGCTGATGGGCTGCAGAGGTGGGGAAAAAAGCTTTCACACTTTTTTTTTTCTTCTGATACATAGTACAAAGAACTGAAAACTGTGAAAGTACTTGATATTATTTCAGAAATAGCCTCCACACCCAAACAAACCAAAAGGGTAAAGTTCCCACACTCAACATAAAAGGGCCCTTAGAGAGGAAGTAGAGAGAATTGTGTTAGCAAATGGCTCACTGCCAATTACATATCTTCAAGAGGAGTCTTGACCCTTCTCTCATGCTACTCTCTCTCCCATTCCCACGCTGCCTTTACTTTTTATGATATCAATACACTAATTTTATTTCCAGTCCTTTCTGAAATCCAGAGCCCTTTATAGTTAAGTAACAACTTGACATCTCTACTTGGTTTGTTCTTATAAGTCTCAAACCCAACGTGTCCCAAACGGAACTCACGTCTTGGCCAGTTCCACCCACAGTGCAAGTAAAAGTTGCTTTGATAAAAATATTGAGAATCATTCTGGTAATCTTTTTGTCCTTGGCCATTGGCCAAGTGCTCAACTATCTTTTCTTTTTTTTTTTTTTTTTTTTTTTTGGTTCCCTAGAACCAGAGGCTGATACAGGGATTTGGATATAGAAGATATTCTCTTTGAAGGGGGGCAGTCCTTTGGCGATTTCATCATTGTCTGGGAGTATAAGTATGAGGAATGTAGAGTGGTATATCACTTCTGAGAAATTTCTTGTGTTTCTCTGCAGAAAGGATAAATTGTGAGCCAAGCAAACAACTAAATAGTAGTTGCTTCAATAGAAGGGATGTGCATGGAATACCATAACATCTAGTCCATCAACTGACTACATTTAGTTCATTATCAAGTTTCATGAATTCAGATTGTTAAATAATTATTGATTCAGCTACCTTCCTTTATCAGTCTACCATGACCTTGGTTCAAATCCCCTACAGGTATTTGCACTCTTCAAGACAAACTCTTCTCCCAATTGTTCTTTGCAAATCCGCTTGTATGTCTGTCCAATCAATTCTTCACAAAATTGTCAGTGACTTCTTAAACATAATGAAACCGTACCACGGGCTTACTTAAGACTCTTGGGGCATATTCCAGAATCTATAAGATGGCCAATAAAATGCAGGTAATCTTGTTTTTGTCAACCTCTCCAGCCGCTTTAGTAGCCATATAAATTCCATACCTCACTCTATTTTAACTAAAAGAAGATGTTAAGGGTTTCCTAAGAGCACAAAGTTATCTCCTGTCTGAGGGCTGATGTGAATGCTGCTGTCCTTCTCCTAAACCCTTTTCTAGATTAAAAAAAATCTAGAAAATGGTTTAGGGGAAAGAAAAATCACATCTTCGGGGGATCCTTATTTCCTGGACTAGATTTGAGCCTCCATTTATATGCTCTCATACAAGTCCTTAATTTGGTAGCACTTCTGTCAGAAATATATTTGTGTACATATGAGCTTACCTATTTAATCATCTGTCTCTTCCTCCAGCCCATAGAACTGGTAAGTCCCAAGAAGGTAAAAACCTTATCTGCTTTGTGTTTGCTACTCTGTTTCCCATCTCCAATACACCTTAACACAAGCTAAGCTCTGAATAAATATTTGTTGAGAAAAAATATCTATAAAGTCAAATACATGTGGGATAGGGAGAGAACACCAGAAATATTGCAAGCATTTTAGCCTGAGCTCTATGAAAATGAAAACCCCATGTTACTATGTTTGTTTAGGACTGTTTGGAGGTAGTGGTGATGTGCCTGAAGAATCTCTATTCTCTTGGCTAGAAAACCTAATCTGAAAATGAATAAATGCAAGCCTAGTAATTATAAGATGATCTAATAGTTATTGTCTAATATTTATTATATAGGTAATTTTCTAAGAATTTTATGTATGTTAACTCCTTTAATTCTTATATAAGCTAGGGACTATTATTTTCCCCAATTTATGGTTAAGGAAATTAAGAACCATTGAAGTTAAGTAACTCATGCAAGACCACACAGCTAGATATTGTGACGTCAAAGTTTAAGCCCATTGTCTCATCCATGGTGGAAGGTTCAAATGTATGAAATTTATCATTAGAAAGATATAGTTTGAATTGCGACTCTGACGTCTTTCAAATGTGTGATCTTAAGTAGGCCATTTAACCTCTCCAAATCTGTTTCCTTGTCTATGAAATGGAGGTAATAAAAGTATCTGCCACCCAACGAACCATTTAGCACAATGGCTTTTGACCAAAAATCACTTAAATAATATCTACTATCAATGCCATTGTGATTAGGTGTTCATTTTCAAGCAGCAGAAAGGCTGAATGAAACTGGAATAAGAAAAAAAGAGAAATGTTTGGCTTATGCAACAGAAAAGTTCAAATGTAGGGTGGACTCCAAGCAAACGTTAGAGCCTCAACACTATCTCTCAGCATTCAAGTTTTTTCCAACTCTAACGTTTGTCAGTAACAACTTGATGCAAAGACTAGATCCCATTATGTTCTCAAGATAGCAGCAAGCAATCAAATGCTGGCCTCTTTCTAGTTCAGAGACTGTTCCTCCTTTGACCACCAAAAAATTCTGGGGAAAAATTTCTGGCATTTAATCTGTTTGTAATAACTTTAATCAGAAAGCAATCACAGTGGACAGGAGATTGTCATATGACAGTTAGAAAGGTCTGGGTGACTGCTCATTAGAGCAAGAGGAATAGAAGCACAGAGACAGGTGTGTCATAATCAAGGTTCTCCCCAGAAGCCAGTGCCACCAACATCTTTTGTCTATGATTTGTGAAGAAAAAGTGACGCCTCTGGGAAACATCCAGGTACTATTGAGAGGCAATAAATGTTGGATGGATAACAGATCAATTTTGACCAAAATTATTTCTATCGTAGTGTTTTTATTACAATATAAATATCCATGTAACATATATCAGATGCTGACGTTGGTATTTTGAAAAATTGGTTACATGCAATAAGCTGGGGCGGGAGAAAGAGAGAGAGTTTATGTAGTTCCAACATCCTAACCCTCAATCTTGGACTTTCTCTAGTATATGCATAACAAAATCAAATAGATTTTTAAAATTGTGTGTGAACTGTAGATATATCACTTTTTAAAACAAACTTTGGCATCTGTTTGATGAAGATCGCTTACTGATATTGGATCTGTGAAGGTTATTTTTACCCTAGAACTAAGTAAGTGTTCCTGGCAGAAGCAGTTTTCCCCCCGAAGCCATTCCAAACCCTTGTTTTTATCATTGACTACAAAATTTGTATGAATGCATTTTTCTCCTTATTGGATATAGAAATGTTCTAACACTTAGGAAAGTATCTGTTGAATGAATTGTTAAACTTTCCCTATCATGTAGTGAAAGCAGAATAATTTTTAGTTTAACTGTGATATGAGATCACATCTTGAAATACTAAGAGTTTATCCTCAAAGTGGTTAGAGGAGTCAGATGCAGAGTAAACAGTCTTAATGTCAACTATGTTACTTAAAGAGATATATTTGGATCACATAGAAGGAGTGGTGAAATAACACAGTGATATTTAGAGGAAGTTACCCATATATAAAGAAAGTCACATTCTTCCTCATCTACCCATCTCCCAAACCATCAGAAAAATCTATTCCTGTAATTGCAAACCTTCTTCACAATGCTGAGAAACAGTGCTTTGGAAACAAAGGACCTGAGCTCAAAGGTCAACTCCACCACTTCTACCTGTGTGAACTGATTTTACTAGATTGTCCTTGAAACTCAATTTCTCCATTTGTAATGTGGAAAATTAATTTTCAAAGAAGAAAAAGTAAAAACCTTTTACCCTCCTACAGCTCAGAATTTCATATCTTAAATTTCAATTTGAAATAATCTTCTTCAATCCTCTCAAGAGAATGTAGAAAATGAGTTCTATTGAATTCACAACAAAGCTATGTAGCAACAGAATATTTCTTTGTTCCGTGTTTATAATTCATTAGGTCAAATGCTCATACTAACAGTCTTTTAAAACTCCCAGAATTAATACCTTACCATATTTTTGAAATCTCAAAAAAATTCTAAATTTATTCATTACACGATGATCTTGCCTTAAAAATAAAAAGCATCACTCCTTTCCTGCTAATGTTAAATTCACACATCAAATTTGGCATGGTTAAAAATATCTAATCAACATAAAATATGAGGATATTTCCCTCTGACTTTGTCTTATCTCACATTAAATCATAGCAATTCATTTGTATTTTTTTTCCTTTTTTTTTTTTTTTTCATTTAGCCAATACTTATTTAGAACCTACTGCGTTCTAGAATTAGGTAACAACCTGGGCAAGTTAAAACATTTCAGTTTGGATATTCTAATGTTCCCTGTGTGAGAGACTTTTCTAATTCCTAAACTCATAATTGCCTTTTGGTTATGTAAAACTGATTTAGATCAGAAAATACTATTATTTATATACCTAAGGTCTCTAATAAAAAGGAAGCTGAAAAATTGATTTTATTGCATGCGCACACACATAGACTAAAGCATTCTACAAATAAAATCCACCTTCTGCTTCTCTAGGCTTATAATTTCAATATGCAGAGGGGAATCTCTGTCAGCATGCAAGAGAGAAATATTTTTCTATGGTTTTATCAAAAGATCTAAAGACAGAAAGATTGAAATGCATCAATTTCTAGTAACCACCAGATGGTGTCTTTAGTAATAAAGTTATGAGTTTACTTGAGTATTCTTTTTATCCTTTTTTTAAAAAAATAAAGCTAACCAGAAATGAGGATAGTATTTTGCCATGACATAATGCAAAGTCTATATTTTTTATTCTTATTAACATGTGTACTTGCAAAGCTCAGCACAATCTTTTTCTATATCCCTATTAGGTATATCAAATAACGACAGAGATGAAATATCAAAAAAGCTGAAGTTAATATAAATATTCAAGCTCAATAATTTATTTAAATATTCTACATTTATATAGTTGGAGTAATATAATTCCCATTACATATAGATTCACATCTATTGTTTTAATTCATGCCAGTTTGGTAACACTTTCTTTTTCTCTGTGTATTTAATATTTTAAAATAATAAACATTAAAAATTTTAAATAGCTCATATAGGTATAACGACCGTGAATATAAGATTTCTGATCTTTCATAACAATAACTTTATTAACATTTGTTCTTAGCATATTTTATTTGGCCTCCATTTCTCTTATATCAGCTTAATTGCCTTATGTTCTTCTGGTCAGCCACCTTGAGTCCTTTTGAGACAGAATTTCTTAATTCAAAATAAGTAGGCAAATAACAATGGGCAGTATTTTAATAATAATCATAATTTCAAATATGTTATGCAAGGACATCAGAGAAGAAAAAGCCATATTATAATATCCATGAAAAGTTTCATTCTCTTTCCATTACCACTGTCTATTAAGTGGGACCTCCCTTGTGGGAAATTAAGGATGTGGATGAGATTATCTGACAACTCATAACTCATCTGTACCAGTTGTAACATGGGAGACTACTTTTATTTATTTTTTCGTTTTAATCTCTAGTCTCCTGTTAAAGTACCCTCATGCCTGTCTGTGGTAATCATGTTATCTTTCATTTTTGACTTGAGTATGCATGGATTTAGCAGATCTGATATTAGTAAGGAAAAGGGAGGGCAGAGGCCTCGGAGTACATAGCATCTAAGAAGTCTCAACAAATAGCATAGTAGGGACAATGGAGAGTGACTCGGAAAGCCTGAAATTAATAGGCCAGTTTCCCCTAAAAAACAACAGGTAGAGGATCATGTTACATTTTCTTTTTCACTGTTTATTGAAAGTTAATGAAAAAGGAGTTTAACTTCTAAGTGAACAACGCTAGAAAGGATGTTCTATGATGGTTCTTAGAAAAATTATCCAAATATGCAAGCCTAGATTTTCAACCCCAGACGTAAAGCATTTCTGAATCTTCCTTTGGGGAAACAATAACACATCTTTAATAGACAACAGAACTTTATTTCAGTGGATGTCAAATCCATGTAGTATGGTTATTTCAAAATGTAGTTGTGTGGAAAGTGCTGCATTTGTACGACGTACACTCCTATTTGATAAATTGTGTAAGGCTGTACGCCAGAAAATCTGAGATGTTTACTCCCCTAAAATCCCATATTGCCTTATTCTACATGATGTAGGAGAAAGGGACATAAGGATAAGTTGAAAGCATTCAAAAACTCCCTGCTCCCTGACCCTCTCACTCCCGGAGGCTCCCCAGTGAGAACCAAATCAGCTTGAAGGGGTGGAGCAAGAGAGGGTTAAGTGAAATCAAGTAGCAGATAGGTTTTTGCTAAATTATTTAATTTTTACTCAGACTTGAGGCTGACTTTTTTTTCTCTGAGATGGAGTTTAGCTCTTGTTGCCTAGGCTGGAGTGCAGTGGCGCAATCTCGGCTCATTGCAAGCTTCGTCTCCGGGGTTCAAGCGATTCTCCTGCCTCAGCCTCCCTAGTAGCTGGGATTGCAGGAGTCCGCCACCACACCCAACTAATTTTTTGTATTTTTAGTAGAGACAAGGTTTCACCATTTTGGCCAAGCTGGTCTTGAACTCCTGACCTCAGATGATCCAACCGCTTTGGTCTCCCAAAGTGCTGGGATTACAGGCATGAGCCACCATGCCTGGCCTGGGGTGGATATCAATATAGATGTGTACCAAACTATACCCATGATAATTAACTGTAGTCTCTGAGTAACCCTGTTAAAAATATTTTCTCTGTCTATAGATGGAAAAAATAGCTGTGTCCAGTTATCCTTGACTACCTCAGTTGAAAACAATAAATTGCCCCCTAAATATACAGAGGGAATCCAGCTTCTTAAGTTGGACAGGAGAGACTTCTGATCGTACGAGTGATAATAAAATCTAAAATATTAACATTTTAGTTCATCCTAATGCCTATTACTCATATTTCATTTGAGGTGTGGAGAAATGTGTTTGAAAATAGCTTCTTTTATTTCCTGCCCAGTACCATATCAGACATCCTTTCAAATGAGTATTACATCTCCATGTTTAATATATGTAATTATGAATTAGTTATTGGAATCATCATACACTAATATCAAAATATTGAGTCATACTAATTTCCTCACAGCTTAAAATTCACATGGTTTCTGATAAACTAAGCTCTCTGTGTGTGTGTGTGTGTGTATGTGTGTGTGTGTGTGTGTGTATATATATATGTAGCTTATACATACATATGTAACTTTTTCCTCTCTCTCCACTCTCCCAAAGTCCCAAATATCATATAGAAATTTCTCTTCTGAAGATGCACCATTCTGTTGATTTGTTTTTGTTTATCTACATAATAGCCTCACTTTCAGTTTAACAGAAAAACATTGATACCTGTGATTTGACATTTTAAATGTGAGGAGTGAACCAAAAATATGTCTGTTCTTTTTTCTTAATAATAATCTCTCACCAGGTTTCATATGAATTATTCTCTATGAACATTTTGGGATAGTCATTTGCCAACATTCAGCTCTATGACAGTCCCATGAAAATAACCTACTCCAAAAAGCAAGGATACGATAAGTTGGATGGTTCACATTATGTAGTCCCATAATGGGATGTGCTGAGAATAGTTCCACATCACTTCTGTGTGCACTTACCAAAAATCCATAACCATAATCTAGCAATGTGAAAATATCAGATAAACACAATTGAGGGATATTGTACAAAATAACTGACCAGTATTCATTAAGAGTATCCCAGTCATGGCAGAAGAAGAAAGTCTGAGGAATTGTCACAGATTGGTGGAACTAAGGAGATATGACAACTCCATGCAATATAGGATTCTGGATTAGATCCTGGGCCTAAAAGGTACGTTAAAGGCAAAACTGACAAAATTGAAATAATATCTATAAACAAGTTTAAAATGCTGTAGTAATGTATTTGTCTAGTTTCTATTATTTTTCTATAGTTTTGTAAACTGTTAACATTAGGGGAAGCTGGGTGAGAGTGTAAGTAAACAGTACTATTTTTGTAACTTTTCTTTAATCTTACATTGTTTCAAGATTAAAAAAAAAAGAGCAAGTAGGTATTTAAAAAATCTACAACACTCAGAAATTTACAGAAGTCAATCAGATTTACCTTAGTTTTCTAGTGTTAATTCTTACAAATGTTTATATTTGTTTAGCTTCAAATGAGAGTCCGTTGATGAAAAGAGGAGTGTTATTCTCCTTTAAGAAACTACCCATTCTAAAATTATAACGATCACTATTGTATGCAAATAAAACAGTATTCATGCCACATAAATGAATTCATACTGCCTCTTCCTTTACTCAAATTGGATAAGCTATCTTATTTCAGGCCACAGTGGTATTAAGTAGGGAGGTTATTTGATTTGGGCTTTGTCCCTTGAAAAGCATAGTTATATTTTCCAGGTGTCATTTTAATTTTCAGCCAGAAGATAATGTGACCTGAAGCAGTTCCATGAAAGTTTTGGGTCTGAGTTTGCTTTACAAAGGTGTTGCCAAGTCCATAAATGTTTACTTTGAGCTTTCTGTGCATCTCAACATGAGTCAGATCTAACAATTTAAAAAATACGTTGTTTATGCCAACTAATTTACCATACAAATGTGTTTTAAATAAAAAAAAAAAAGAGTGTTAGGAATTTAAAGGAAAATGTTGGTTTAGAGAGAAAAACAATAATTCATTAGTCTTACATCTTTTGAGAAAATAAAATCCTTCATGTGAGCCTTTGTTAACATTCTCACTAACCTATAGTAAGTCCATGTTTTTTGATAGTTCTTAGATATGAAGTGCTTTTTTTTTGGTAATGGATAGGCAATATTCAGTCAGTGGTAGGTTTTATCTATATAGGGAACAGAAATAAGCCAATAAGCCAAATGTATTTATTAAAAGATTCAATCATACTGACTTCCAGCCCCTTACCAGTCCCCTCACCCCACCACAGTGTCCTGGCCATATTGATTGTAGTCTGCCTATTCTGTGTGAACAACATCAGATGGTGTCATCTAATTTTAGGAATGACACTGACATCTTCATGAAGAAAAGACACATGGGGGAAAAATGTCTATTCAGTATTTGGGATAATCTTTCAAATAAAAAAACAGTGAAAATTATTATGTTTATTTGGAGATAACACAATTTATGACAAACTTATTTAAAAAGTTAATGAAAGCTCATAGGAATAAAGTCAGAAAAGCTAAAAGAAAGCAAGAAGAGCCTAAAGAGAAGATAGAAAACAACGCAGAAATATTTATTTTAATTCTTGATAGAGATAAAATGGTCTAAAAGAAAACCTTGCTTTTTAACTGGAGAATGAATACCGAAACTGATTATTTTGATTATATTCACATTATTTGTCCATTATTTATAAAATTGCACAAAACTGCAAACAATGATGATTGCTGTTAATATTTCTCATATGTTATTTTAGAACCCTAACTTCTTTGATATAGAATATTTGGATGGCTATACATGCTATTTAACTTTTTTCACTTTACATTTTATCATGAAGATTGTCTCACCTATAAAAGGCTCTTAAGTGTGATTCTAAATGTTTATATAGTATATGCTCTTGTATAATTGTAAAATTATTTATTTATTTTCTATGATTTGATTTCTTAGGTCAGTTCCAGATTTCATTATTAGAAATATGACTACGAAAAACTTCTGTGTTTATTAAAATTCACTAATGTTCAACTATTTCTTATCTAAAACTAGAATTGCAAGGCAGGCACAATTTAAAGATTTCTGATACTTAATTGGCAAAATGCCTTCCAAAAAGAGAATAGGTCAGGTGCGGTGGCTCATGCGTATAATACCATCATTTTGAGAGGCCGAGGCAGGTGGATCGTTTGAGGTCAGGAGTTTGAGACTAGCCTGGGCAACATGACAAAACACCATCTCTACAAAATATCAGAAAAAGTAGGTGTGGTGGCACGTGCTTGTGGTCCCAGCTACCCAGGAGGCTGAGGCAGGAGAACTGCTTGAATCTAGGAGGCAGGGGTTGCAAAGAGCTGGGTTTATGCACTGCACTCCAGCCTGGGTGACAGAGTGAAACTTCTGTCTCAAAAAAAAAAAAAAAAGATAGCAATATATATTTCCATTATATTTTCAGCCCTGGTATACATGAGTATATGTTTAGCCAAACACTGGCCAGCTCTGTAGAGACATTTTAAAAAATCTATGTCACATCGATTGTTTAAAACTAATATTGTACTGTTACTTCAACTTACTTTAAAAACTTTACAGTTGACATAGAACATTTTTCTTAATATGTTTATTAGCAGAGTCTTTTCATAATTGTCTATTTAATCTCTTAGATGTTTTTAATTTTCAGGCTTGCTGAGAACTTATGCATCATTCTTTAAAGTGCTTTACATATATTATATCCATTCATTTGGATGACTACTGTAATTGGGAGGTGTTGAAAGTTCCCATTTATTGGAAATAAAGGTTTACCATGTAACTGGCCCCAAATTATAGAGCAAGCAGCAAGAATCTAGAACCATTATGTCTCTATTAAAGAGAACAATCACACTGGACAAGATGGACAGACAGAAGTTGATTTTATTGCCAACAATAGAGGAGAGACCACCAAGTGTAGATTCCCTGTTCCAGTAAGAAAAAAAGTCTGAAGAGTTTTTAAGAACTAGGGTAGGGGGCTGACAGGTTACCTGTGTTTGCTAATTACTTTGCCCAAAGGAAAAGTAAATGTTCTTATATCTTCATGGCAGGAGGTAGTTTGACAACTTGCAGCAAGGCTCCAGCCAAAGTAGGCTTCTACCCTCTCATAGAAGCTAAGAGAAAGGGCAGTATCTTCTGTGATGATTACATTTTGAAGAGTTGGTTCCCAGATCCTTGAGAAAGACAGACAGCCATGGGTTGTAAAACTGGCAAGAGGCTTTAAAAATATTTACATCTCAAAAGGGCAGAGAGAGAATGTATAATCAAATTGCTCTTACCACCCCCAACCAAAAAAAATTGCTCAAAGGAAAGGAAGGTTAGGATCTAGAGTCAGGAAGAAACTTGAGTAAAGTTTAGTCAAGCACTCATAATACATTTGGATATTCAAAGAAATTAATGCTCATTCGTCATAATTATTACAAATAATTTTTAAAAATATATTTTACTTTATAATTTAGTAAATTTTATAGCACTAGCAATCTATATTTGTTATAGAAAAATGGCAAAACCTTCAGTGACAAAAACTATACTAGTTATGTATATGAGATATATATAAATGTATGTGTTATATGAATGAACAAGACCTTTTAAATATTATTCCTTGTAAACAAACACTTCTACAATGTCATCCTAAATTTCATTGTAACACTTTATCAGTGTTTAATTATTTTTAAGCAAACTTTACTGGTTCACATAGATTGGTGTCGACCTAGTCATAACTGTGTAGTTGCCACACATTATTCCAGAAAAAACTTTAATTTTGCATAATAACGTATTATTGTTATTCTTTAATACATGCAACACTGTACAAATAGATGTTTATCTCCTTACAGTAGGGTTACTTCCTAATAAACCTGTTGTAAGTTGAAAATACAATGTCAAGAATGCATTTAGTAAACCTAACCTACAGAGCCTCATAGCTTAGCCTAGCCTACCTTAAACATGCTCAGAACAATTCCATCAGCCTACAGTTGGGCAAAAGCATTTGGCAGCATAGTACACTGCAGAGATTGAGTGTTTACCCTCATGATTGCCTGGCCAGCTGGAAGCTTTGACTCGCTGCTATGGTCTAGCATCACTAGAGAGGATTGTAGAGCATTTTGCTAGCCCAGAAAAAGATCAAAATAAAATTCTAGGTAAGGTTTCTACTAAATGTGTATCACTTTCACAGTATCATAAAGTAGAAAAATCAAACCATTGTTTAGTTGAGGATCCTCTGTATATTGTGGGTAATTTGCATGTAATCCTCTAAAGAGCCCTAAGGGTAAGGTACTATTTTCATCTCTATCTTTCAGATAGGAAAATGTAATCACAGAGATATTAAGTTATTCCCCTAGAGTCACACAGCTAGTAAAACAATCCTGCAGAATAACTTTTAATTAGTAAACCTGCCAAACATAGGTCATACATTAAATGAAAACAGCTGATTGAAAAGTGATAAATATGATAAGATCCTATTCTTAGAAAACTAATTTAGATAGATCTATAAAGTATAAAAGGTTATAAATCAGGATCTGAACAGTGCTTCTCTCTGTTGATACACATTTTGTTTTCTTACTTTTGTTAATTATTATTTATGCATGGAATGCACTTATATTTATTTTTGAAAATAGATGATTGATGAATCTTCATTCACTGAATACTAAAACACAGCAAATTTATATAAAACAAACTAAGAAAGATGTACCTAGAATATGAATAGTTATATATTTATGGACACCATCTACTGCAACTTTTTCAGTATTTGAACATTTAAGAAAAAAAAAGCTCTTAGAAGCTTTGAATACGATAAACAAGCTTGATCTAAAATATGCATGAGTTTGCTCCCTACAATGATCTGAAATCTAGACATTCTCTAAAAATTGCCTCTTTAGCCAAGGAGGATATTGTAAGTTGCATTACAAACTACTTGGTGATAGCAAGGAATATTTGGTTCAAAATTAGGCATAATGATTCCCGTTGCAATGTGTCTTCATTTTATCATAGACTTTTGTAATAAAAATATTTTTAAAAACAGATTTTTGTTTAAGGAAAAAGTAACAGTGCATTAAAATATTTGATTTTGAGTGGGGTGTGGTTTCCTAAGGAATTTGAATGACACTGGGTAGTCTTTGAAGAATCATTGATGTTTAGGAATACTTTTGTCTTCAGGGAGAAGAATGTTGGCATTTTCAGAGTTAGGCTTCAGGAAGAACACTCTATCAACTGTATGTAGGAGGAGAAATTGGGGACAGGAATACCACACAGATGATCATGATAACAATTGATTAGCAAGAGGAATAATATGTGCTAGGACTTCAAAGCAGATGAAAACAAATATAGGGCAAAAGAAAACTAGGAAGGATGCTCAGGGGTGCCGGGATGAAGGGAAAGGTAGGGAGGCACATCATGGCACCAGGTCCCAGGAAAACATAGGGAGGTACATCATAGCAACAGGATTTCAGGAAAATGTAGGGAAGTACATCACAGCAGCAGGTCCCAGTAAAAGGTAGGGAGGCACATCCCAGCACCAGGTCCCAGGGAAAGGTAGGGAGACACATAACAGTAACAGGTCCCAGGGAAAGGTAGGGGGGCACATCCCAGAATCAGATCTCAGGAAAAAGTAGGGAGGCACATCCCAGCACCAGGTCCCAGGGAAAGGTAGGGAGACACATAACAGTAACAGGTCCCAGGAAAAGGTAGGGGGGCACATCCCAGAATCAGATCTCAGGAAAAAGTAGGGAGGCACATCCCAGCACCAGGTCCCAGGAAAAAATAGGGAGGCACGTCACAGCAATAGGTCCCAGGAAAAGGTAAGGAAGCACATCACATCACAGCACCAGGTCCCAGGAAAGGGTAGGGAGGCACATACAAGCACCAGGTTCCTAAGAAAAGGTAGGAAGGCACATCCCAGCACCAGGTCCCTAAAAAAATAGGGAGGCACACCCCAGCACCAGGTCCCAGCAGGCTGTTTTTCATGTAAAGTTTTGATTTTAACTTTCTCAAAATCTATGTCTATGGGTTAAAGTTTTCTAGTGATGGAAGGAAACAAAATAACCTAAAGAGATGGTACTCAATTTTTATATAACTGTATTTACTCTAACTCTTGGCATGCACCCTTATCTTTCTCAAGTGTTTTCCCTCTGTTCCCACAACTCAGATCAAGTAAGAGGTGTCTGTGCTAACTCACTTGACCTCATTTGTATGACTTCAATATCTCAAAATTCTCCCTTAACATATTCTACAAAGATTATATCAAATCTCTATCATAATTAGACTGATTTCAGTTGGTATTTGCATTATTTTTTCTTTTATTCAATGTAGGTCAAGCTTATTGGATGACTAGTTTCCATTTAGTTAGAAAAGATTTTAGGAAAGATAATATCTAAGCCATGATCTGAAAATGGAAGAGAGAGAGAGAGAGAGAAAGAGAGAGAGAGAGAGAGAGAGTGTGTGGTCTGCTTTAAGAACCAAATACATAATTATGCAGAGTTGAGCTAATTGAAGTATAGGTTTTACAAACCAAAGACAAATAAATACAATGAATACTTATGTATTAACAAAAATCAATTAACAAATGTATTTGTCTTTAAATTTTAGATTTTTAAGTTGAAGTTCAAAGTAAATCACTGAAGCCATGCCTACTGATCTAAAATTATCTGGTAGTGTCAGGAAAATAAAATTGTATTTACATAATTATGGGTGATACCTCATTGATATAACTAAATAGGATTCAATAGCAGCATTTTTCAGTAATTGAAACAATCATAGTCCAAAAGAGGTTGAAAGGCAACATGAATAAAAGAGTCAGTTGTGCATCATTAGAAAGATTTAAGTGACACCCAGTTAATACTGTGGAATTACACACTTTTGTAGAACAGAATATATTTTGAGAAATGGATGAGAAAAATTGATATTAATGACAGGGATCTGTGGGCAGTGAAAAGGATTGAAGTCAAATGACATATAAAAGAAACACCACATGTTTCAACAGTCTGTGTGTCCAAGGTGGGCGTGTGGAGAGTGGGTAGGGGTTATGGGAACTCATCAACACTCCAATATTGAGGGATGACAAAAGGGAAAATACACTGTGTCTGCTATTTATTTGTGGGATAGAAAAGAGGAAACAAACCCAGAGTCCATTGAGCTCCACATGCTTTGCCTCATGTCCATTTAGAAAGGCCGGGGTAAAAGTAAAACTGAATTGACTCCTAAGTCTCCTGACTATTCTAATTTTATTTTTTAACAAAGCCAGAATTCTCAATGGTTTTGTGTCTTGTGTGTGTGTTTTTTTCTCTCTTTCTTAAATTTGTGTCTGACCTGTGTCTTGGGTTTGCAGTCAAATATGTCTTCCCATCATTATTGCTCACTTCTTCTAGTGGCTTTACTGCAGTGGCTCACTACGGGCTTCAGATCAGCATCACACCTGCTGCCATTTATTTAACCAATTCATGCAGCCTTTCATATGTGCCACCTACTATGCTAAACACTTTACAAATTTTAACCCATTTGATTGTCAAAGTAACTTTATGAGGGAGACAGGCAGTAGTGTCATCAATCACCCACACTTTAACGATGTGCAAAGCAAGGACTTCAAGCTTGCCTAATTTCCCACAGCTGGTAAACACGATTCAATGTTGTGTTCGCACTCCTGAGACTGTGCTCTTCACCCAGCTACTCCGTTTTCTCCCACATCAACATTCATCTCTTAGATGCCTTAAATTAAATAATTCCTCCTGAGCCCCAGAAGAAAAATGTTTTAAAAATGCATGCAAATTCAACTGGTCCAAGTGATTCTTTTATTTTTTCCAAGAAAACTCAATACCCTCATGTGATTTAGATTTTCTGTAGCAACATTTGCAAACCTCTGCTTACCAGTGAAAAGCAAACTTTGCAGTTCAAGACCTAGGTTCATGAAGAAATTAAAAACACATGAATTATGTGAGATTTAAATCTTTCAAATACATTATCACATTCCTACATTAAAAGTCTATTTTAGTCAAATGATATATGTATATGTGTATGTGTGTATAAATATCTCTCTTACACACACATACCACACACACAAAATATTCTCTCTCTATATATATGTATGTATGTATGTAAATATATCTCACACACACCACATACACAATATTCTCTCTCTATATATGTGTGTGTGTGTATGTATATATGACATCACAGAATATTGCCATGATTATTATTACCAGCGCTGCAATGCTCAGTATTATTAAAAAAAAAATCATGGTGATCTGGTACAGGTATTGACATATTGGTTGTAGTTGTCTGATCTTTCCAGCAGCAGCTGCTGGGGTTTTAGATGGAGAGAAGCCTTTGCTGCCACATCAGACAATAGTTTTGTGACAGATGTTTCATGTTCGATTGAAGGAGCACAAATGAAAATAACAGTCTCTCCATGCTTGTGAGACCACAGTTGAAAATGAGCAGTTGTCCCCCTTCCAGACAACTACTATCAAACCCACAGAACCTTGAAATAATTTGCAGCCTGCTCTGCACCAAAATGACGCCCACATAGTCTGTGAGGCTGGCGAGCTGTAGTCTACAGAAACACAGAAGAGTCCATTTTCCTTTTCTGAAAATTCAGCTGTTACAACCAATGATTGACAACTAATGATAAAAACTGTCTCGAAGATTTTGGTTATTTGCTATTTTCAGATTTATATATATGTGTATGTGTGTGTGTGTGTGTGTTTCGATATACATATATATATATATGTATAAATTGTTGTTATGTATAAATTTTAAAAAACAGATAATCATGACAAAAAGAAGTCATTAATAATCCTAGTAGAGATAGCCATTGTTAACATCATGGTGTTTGTCCTTCCCCACACACACACACACGCAAATGCCCTTTTAGCTATAAACATATAAGCTTAGCATACATAGTTTTATAGCTTCATTTTTCAGTTTTTTTGTAAAGAGCAAGATAGTAAATATTTTAGGATTTGCTGCCTAGTCTCTGTCACAGCTGCTCAAGTTGGCCATTGTGTGGTAAAAGCAGCCATAGACAATGGTTAAATAAATGGCTGTGGCTGCATTCCAATAAAACTTTATTGACAGAAATAGAAAATGTTCCAGAATTGGCCTGTGTGTCGTGATTACCTATGTTGGCCTATACTGTTATTTTAATGGCTACATAATCTTCCATACTATGGAGATGGCATGATTTATTTTAGCTTTTTGCTCTGGTGAGGTATTTCTTGTGCTTTTAGCCTTTTGTTCTATCTATCTATCTATCTATCTATCTATCTATCTATCTATCTATTTATCTATCATCTGTCTGTCTACCTACCTACCTACCTATCTATCTATCTATCTAAGCTTCTGGCCTGCCAAGGATTCTACTGCAGTCATGTTGCCCAGTGCTGTGGCTAGTATACCAGGGGGCTAGCTTTCCTGCCCATTAACAACTCTTCCAACCTGATTGGACTTCCAGGCCTTTTCCTTCTCAGCCAAAGGGCCTTGGTAAGCCTTGGATTACGTCCATTGATTGTCTCAAGTGTATACCACTTTATGAGAGAGATTGATTACAAGACATTCTTTAACTGGTATGCTATTTTATTATGGCCCTATCTGCACCCATTTTGCAGATATTCTGCAAAGTTTTCAGCCTTTTTCAGCTAGCTTTTTACATAGCTTAGAAGGTCAACGAAGTTTATTTCTCATATTCTCACATTTCCTAAGTCTTAAGGACAGGAGGGAGAGTCAAACATTTGTCACTCTACTCTTCCTGAAAGACCTGTCCATTTGGTTTTTCAGTCCATGTTTTTATGCTAATGTTATTTAAAAGTGCATTATTTGAACTGTGCCTCAGTGTCTGCATTACTGCGTCGACAATGATAGGAAAGGGTTACCATAAAGTGTCTGTGTTTCTCCTTTTTTATTTCTAACTCACATTATTCTTTTTGTTGAATAGTTTAATAGAATTGTTTGGGCTTTTTTTATATATCTGTTTGTTTTGCAATTTGTATTATCTATGCCAGGAAATTCTGGGTTTGAAAATGAGATCTTTTGTGATACTGAGTTTATGGTCAGTGTTTTTATTTTTGTTGTTACTTGAGTCATGGTTTGTGTCTTCTGCAGAGATGTAGAGTTTGCTTAACTGACCCCAACCCCCACCCCCATGCCCCAATAAAGCATAATTGGATGGAGGCTGCTACCAAAAACAAAGACAAAAAACAAACCAAAATAAAACAAAAGAATGGAAAAGAAAACAAAACAGTTTGGCCTAAGAGACAGTAGGTCTTTCAGCAAACTTTGTCAATGTACATGGATTGCTGTGGTGATAGATGTCAGGAAGTAGGAGTGACGGAAGAAAAATGGGGAGATAAAATGGCATTTATTTCTTCACTTACATAGTGTAGATTAAGAGACATTATCTCAACATAACAGAAGAATACATACAGGCTTATATATGTTATTTAAAATGACAAAGATAAAAAAGAAATGCCTATCTACAAAACTCACATGAGGAAAGGAAATATGATCAAAATTCCTCAAATTAAAAGGGGCTAGTCCGTTGATAATACTAGAGCTAAAATTTAAAAAGTCGAGGTGTTAGTCGACTGTTTATAATTACAGCAGTAACTAATGGAAGAATCAAAACAAGATGGAATGGTGCTGAGTATTGAAACTTAAATTGTAAAGCAAAGGTATTGGTATCTTTCAATTTTTGTGTTGTGTTACTCTTTACCATTTGGGTATTTTAACATGAATCTGAATTTCATTTTATTAATGATAAATCCCTTTATTTCATACCAAATATTTTATTATTATTGCTCATTCTTTTCAATCCTTTACCTATGCAGAAACAAATAAAATGTTAAAACTATCAATAGATAAAATTATATATCGATATATAATTATATCGATATATAATGTATATTATATATTATATATCTATATATAATATAGATATTATAGACTATTATAGACATTAAATAATATTGTTATTATAGATATTGCATTCCAGGATGGGCAACAAGAGTGAAACTCCATCTCAAAAATAAAAACAAAGGTGTCCTTTCTTGTTTTCCAGAGTAAAATTGATTGTTACAGGCTGATTAATATGTACTTAAAAGTAGATTTGACTGAAGTCAGTGGATTTTAGCAGAGAAGACATTTATAATTTATATTTCCAACAAAATAAAGGCTTCCATACACTTCT
>NW_012115699.1:3584324-3638393 GCF_000951035.1 Colobus angolensis palliatus | reverse complement strand
TAGATTATATATCTATATATCTATATATTGTGTGTATGTAATAGAAGTAACATATATTGTGTATGATATAAACATTGAATTACTAAATTTTAGAAACAAGCACAAATCCTAAACATTATATATCTATACAGGGAAAATGTATGTTTTTTAATGTATGTGTGAATTCCTGAAATATGAAATATTGGATGGATAAATATAATGAGAAAAGCACAGCTGAGAGGCAAAAATGTAACTAGTCATTCACATTTCAGAGAAAATTTCAGATTGGTCTCTAATTTATATTCTATCAAATTTTAGAACTCAAAGTAGACTACAAAAATATAGAAAAGCAGTATATAGCTATTTTAGAAAAGTATATGAAATAATGAATAGTATTTAATTTTACTTTTAAATGATTGCAAAAATTTCAACTCACTAATTATAATTTACTGGCATTTAACTTTTTTCCCTCTATTTCATTACTTATAAACTGATTGAGTGGAGGAAAAACAGCATATTTGAAAGTCAGGGTCAATGTATTGAACCTATCCTCAAATATAATTGTTTTTCACATCCCAGCTTGGAAAGGTATCAGCATCACAGAAAATTGCAATGACTTTATCACTAATTGGTCTCAGGTTAACTGCTTTAGGAAGAAGAAGAGAGAGATATTAAGGATTTATAAGCAGCGAAAGCTGAATAATCATTTGAATACTAGAGGCATCACATTTGCATAACATTTTGGGATATGTCTGCTCCCAAAGTCTCCGGTGTGACTTAATAGAAACTATTAAGTTTAGGGTTTTGCAATAGAGGGCCAATCAGCAATATCCAAAAGTCGTGCTAAGTTGCAGCAGAGCTATTGAAGGAGGTTACATACCAACCTGATATAAGCCATTGTTCCTGCAACTTGTGAGGTTGTGCTGTTCAATGACCTTTTACATGCCAAAGTATGCAAAAGAACACAAAATTTTATTTTGATTTCTTATACATCACAAGGCAACACATATTAAAATTCCTTTAAAAATATACCTTTGATTTGGTAATTCCACTTAAGATAGTTTATCTTCTGTACTTAGAAAATTAAGGAATAGAAGACAATATTAAAAAATTGAACCTAATTATATATACACAAACATCTGGGATTGGATTCACAAATTATGGCATATTCATACAATGAATAACATGTAGACATTAAGAAGATGTAAACGTGGACACATGGTCATAATAGTTGGTTACATTTAAGTGAAATGTAGGTTACAAAATGATGTAATCCAATGTATACATAAAAATAGATGTACATACTATTATTCTGGCTTATGCATGCCTTCAAAATATTCTATGCTGAATCAGTGATAATAATTTCATTAATACTTTTTTAAAGTTTAAGATGTTCCAGGATTATTTTATTATTAAAATATAAAATAGATAATTCTGATTGTATTATTTAAATGTAATACTTTGCACATTTCTCAGAAACTACAACATCCACCTTTCTTACTTTAAATTTAAGGTATCATATCAAAAAGTCATCTTACCAACTTTTAGTAGCATAACAAAGCAATGATTTTAAGAGCTCTGCAGTAACACATGGATATGCAATGAAAATTTTAAAACATGCATTGACTTTTAGGACTATGCCTGTTGAATATTAAACATCTGAAATTGCTAGTGCCTAAAGCACTTCATTCAGCAAAATGTATATAAACTTTGGAGCGGTTTTAAAGGCACAAGTCTTAATAAATGAAGAGTAAGGTTAAGACGAAAGTTAACCACAAAATTGTTTTTGTATAATCAACTTTTTAGCTACTACCTATATTGCAACTGAGATTAGTATTTTAACATTTTGAGAATTTAAATTAAATTCAAGCACACCTCTTAACATGTTCCTAAGAGTCTCAAAACTGTTTGCGACTTAATTTTTATAAATTAAAAATTACAGCATATAGGGTTTGTGTTTATAACATAAATATATAAGAAATTTGAAAATTTGATTTCTGTGTATCAACAAAGAAAACTAGATAATTGATGTTTTGGTGTTCAATTAACTAGTTTGGGTTTAGAAAAAATAATTAAACCATAATCTCGAATAATTAAGGTTTATGTGTAGTTTCTCAACCTCAGCTTATATAGTCCAACATTCTCTGAGTTTAATGTGCATTAAAATGTTTGTTTTTCTCATACATACACATGACATGATCCTCTATGGTGAATTAATCTACAAAGAATGAATGAAAAGATTGGCTAATTTAGACTCTGCATAATTCTTGGTATATTATAAAGGGACCTTAAGTGACATTTTTTAACAGCATTAAATATACCATAATATTTTAAGAAGTTTTGGATTCAGAAAGCCATTCCCTTGAACCTTGGCTGCACTGTGGACTGTGTGATCCTAAAAAGGGTAATCAATTACTCCAAGCCTAAATTTACTTATATGTAAAATGGACATAATAATACCAATTTCACATGGTTTAAGAGTAAATGAGATAATGTAGGGAAAACACTGAGCATAATGACTGATCACACACTAATTGCTTAGTACATGCTGGTTAATATATTAACTCAATTATTAGCTATTGGGGCATTAGTACACAGAGCTGATAGCCATTGTAATAAATCAGAGACAAGAGAAATCCCACCCCCGCCCCTTGCTTTCTGTTTGACTTCCATTCATCCTATGTCTCAAGTATTTTTTTCAGGTTTGCAGGCTGACTATTTTTTTCCATGTATTCTCAGTTGTTTTATGGATAAAAGAAGTTCCATTGAAGTGGTCTAGATGAAGGACCACTTGCCACTAAACACAATACCTCTTCTTTCTGGATTCAGGAACTTGGCATTCACTTCTCTTTATAAGAAAAAATATTTATAAACTATACATGTGATAAAGGCTTAATATCCAAACAAAATCAGGAATTCAAACAATTCAATAGCAAGAAGTCAAATAAACTGATTTTAAAAATGGGCAAAAGACCTAAACAGATGTCTTTCAAAAGACATACAAATAGCCAACAAGTATACGAAAAAGTGCTCAGCATCACTAATAATTAGGGAAATGCAGAACACAATCCCAATGAAATATCACTTCATTTCTGTTAGAGTGACCATTATCCAAAAGACAAAAAGTAACATGTATTGGTGGAGAAAAAGGAACCCTTGCACACTGCTGGTGAGAATGTAAATTAATACAGCCGTTATGAAAAACAGTATGGAGGTTTCTCAAAAAGTTAAAAATAAAATGATCATATAATCCAGCAGTCCCACTACTGGGTTTACATCCAAAGGAAATGAAGTCAATATATCAATGAGATTCCTGCACTCCCATGTTCACTGCAGCACTAGTCACAATAGCCAAGATACGGAATCAATCTAAGTGTCTGTTGACAGATAAATGGATAAAGATAATGTGATATATATATAAACAATGGGATATTATTCAGCCATAAAAAGAAGGAAATCATGTCTTTTGTGACAACATGAATGAATCTGGAGAACATTATATTACATGAACTAAACTAGGCATAGAAAGATAAATACCTGAAGACCTCACTTATATGTGAAATCTATAAAAGTTGATCTCATAGAAGTAAAGAATTGAATGGTAGTTACTCATTCAACAATATTTTATTGAATGCATACCATGTTATCAGAATTCAAATGTGTTGAGGACAGAGTAGTGTGCCCTATGGGACACTAACGGTGTTTGATAAAGTCTGAGACAGCAATCAAACCCTGTTAGAAACTTACCATTTAAAGTAATCATGCTTGTTCTGATTTATTGCTTTTCCTTCTTCCTTATCAAAAGAAGTGTATGGAAGCCTTTATTTTGTTGGCAATATAAATTATAAATGTCTTCTCCGCTAAAATTCACTGGTTTCGGTCAAGTCTACTTTTAAGTACATACTAATCAACCTGCGACAATCAATTTTATTCTGGAAAACAAGAAAGGACACAGTTTTTTTGTTTTTTGTTTTGTTTTGTTTTGTTTTCTTTGACACGGAGTTTCGCTCTTGTTGTCCAGGCTGGAGTGCAATGGCGTGATCTCAGCTCACTGCAACCTCCGCCTCCGAGACACCGGGTTTTAAGCAGATGACTGCAAATTTCAGTTTTATATTTGAGGAAGATTTTTCTGGGAACATTATAGAGCGGATGAGACAGATACATAGCATTGCGCTCATCCAGGAAAAGCAAAAATTGTCAGGGCCTCAGCAATGGTGGGGTCTAATTTATATATTAGTTGATAAATCTTTGTATGTTAACATTAAACAGTTTTGCCATTTCTGTTTCTAGGAACTTCCACCTACTTTGCTAAGTTGTATTCCTCTTTTACCCTCCCACCCACGCCATGCAAAATGGCTTTCATCCAAAGGCTAGGCTGTATTAAGACAGACTGCTTTATCCTGACGTCGTCTTCACACAAAGTAGCTCTGTCTCCTCCCTTTTCTAATATCTCACGGATAGAAGTTCCCGCAACTTCATTCCGGTCTCAGGAAGGGGTGTGTGCATGTGTGGATGTTTTACTCAAAAGCACTGTAGAAGACACGGAAAGGTAGTTTGATACATCAAGTAGCTTCTTCTGCTATAACCAACACAAATACCCTTTGCTCTTGAAATAATTCCCGTGAGATATTATACATCAGTAAGATTGACCAAGTATTTATTGAAATTATCTCCCCACACACAAAGAGGCTGTGTTGTTTACTTTTTATTTAATTCTCAAAACAACACTGCTAAGCATATTTTTGCTTGCAACCCTGTGATATTTTTCATTATATTCCATGCCTTTAATAAAGGAACTCTTGAATCCCAGTATTAATGCTTTAGAGAGCCATTTGCAAGGAAGACAGCATCTGAATTGTCATATTCAGTGATTAAAAATAAGTTTATATTTGAAATAACAAAGCTGTTTAATTTTTAAAATAAAAAGTAGATCTATTTACTATTTCTTGAAATAAATAAAAAGGCCTAGAAACAATGTCATGGATGCCACACTGAAGCATGGTGTTGTGACTCAATTATTTTTGCATTAGATGCACATTTTATTACTTTAAAGTTAAACTCAGTTTGAAATATTTTTGATGGAAATTTTACTGCCCTGATATGAGTTTGCAGTGATGACTAGAAAAGTATGTCTTTATTTCTATCTATTCCTCTGTTGCTTTTCTGATGCATGGAAAATGAGCCAATTTCTGCTTAGCTCTCTTTTTCTATCTAGATGACATAGAAACTAAGAAACTATGTCTAAGATAGTTTTTAAATGATTTCACCTTCTCTCATTCCTGGTGAGTCTTCTATGACTTTAATATTTTCAAGTGTTGCTAGGCAATATCTTAACTTTTCTTTATTTCTTTCAATTCCTTAACTTCTCTGTTACTGATGAGTTATGAGTGGAGGTCAGAGACATACAATATGTGGTATTTGTGCTGTGTTGGAAATCTCTCTACAGCCCACTAATAACTGAGTTTAATATAAAGAGACTAGGATACTACTCATTTGCAGCTCTATTAGCAAAAATTCTGCCTAATAATTCAAACATAGGGAGAAATATAATTACATGAGTAGATTGCCAGCTGCCTCCTGCATTCCTCTTGTGTCTCATGGGGCAGAATAAAAGCGACTGCAATTATAGTTCAAATCTCAGAGGAATATTAATGTGATAGTTTTAGCAATAGCTTTCTTATTTTTTATCAAGTTGTGTTAATAAAAAGGATGGCTCTGGTAATTTGTGCAGTATTACTTTTTGTTAGTAGTAATTACTACTTAATATAGTCTCTGTGACATAATGTCATAAAGAAATTCTTCCCAGGACATGCATCATCCGAATGGAAAACCTCATGAAATGCCATTCTTATTTATTAAATATCATATAATATTTTATGTTGGTAGTGCCTGCTTAAATTCTTTTTAGCATTAATTTGTTTTATCAAACTATGGTGTTGTTATATCTTTCAAATTCAATTATGTCATTTTATAAACTCAAAATTACCAATTCCTGACACAGTTATGATATTCTGAAGCATAAAAATTATCTATTTTTATAAACCTGTTTAAGTATTTAAGGTTGAACAGAAAAGCAACCTAAAAATTTCCATGAAGTATCTAATTCTGAAGTCTATTGAAAATGTGCAAAGTGTATTTCTCTATGATAGGTTTATGTCTGTGCCATTTACTCTAGATAAACTAGAAAGTCCCAGCAACTTTAAAAGATATATAGCATGGTTTCATATCCTGTTAATTTAAAACAAGTAAAAGAAAAAAGTGCATCTATCTAGAGTCGTTTAAGGTGCTTTTCCATCTACCACAACTGATAAATGGAAAAACACCCTGATGACTTACGTCTGCATTTTACTTAGTATGTATTGCAATTTTTGACTATGAAGAAACAGAAAGCACAGAGTAACATATATTAAATAATACAAGTTGCTATCTTAATCAAATGGATGAAGCTAATAGATAAGCACTAAATATAATTGATAAGCAATAAGTGAACATATGAGCAGGCATATTAAATATGTTAAATGTATGCCTCAGATCCTTTTACAAGAAGTAGTAATGAATGCATGAGGATATGCTTGCATGTTATATCATATACATGTAATTTACAGCAGCTGCAGCTATTTGTTGAGGTTGTCCTATGTGCTAGGTGCATTAAATGTAATGTATACTTGTTATAAATTTTTCTTCACTACTTATGTTACTTATTATAAACTCAATATTACAAATAAAGAATTGAGCCACATATGAAGCAATTAGCTCTAAATTACCTATCTAATCTTTGGTAGAACTCAGTCTTGATCCTAGGTTCTAATGCTAAAGTCTCTTAACTCTTAGTTATTTTGTCCTCTTCTTCGAGGACACTGACCAAAGTTTAAAATATTTCCAATTTCTACCTAGGTAGTAGCATTAAAGATTAGTACAAATCTTATAGCTGTGATAACAGTTCTAATGAAAGAAAATGGTGAATAATCGCTTCTGCAAATTAGATATAAAATAACCTATGTTTCCTAGAAGTCATTGCTTCTAGGTACTCTATTGAACTGTTGACTTCAAATAAACTTTTACAAATCATCATTGGCCAGGTGCAGTGACACATGCCTGTAATTCCAGCACTTTGGGAGGCTAAGGCAGGTAGATCACGAGGTCAAGAGATCAAGAGCATCCTGGTCAACATGGTGAAACCCCGCCTCTACTAAAAATTCAAAATTAGCTTGGCATGGTGGCACATGCCTGTAGTCCCAACTACTCGGGAGGCTGAGGCAGGAGAATCATTTGAACCCATGAGGCGGAGGTTGGAGTGAGCCGCCACTGCACTCTCTAGCCTGACAAAGAACGAGACTCCATCTCAAAAAAAAAAAAAAAAAAGAAAGAAAAAATCTTTACCTTATATCATGTCCTCATACTCAGTGACAATGTGTTGTTAGATTTCCATATATCTGTCAACATGTTTTCTTTGAAAGGTTAAAAGTGTTTCTTTTCAATAACTTATGATGGATAAACTCCTTGAGATTTCTTGCCCTCTTCCTAGAGTCTCAATGTGTCTTACAATAGAGACTGAAACAGTTTTACTTAGGCTTTCATTTTTCCTTCATTCTATTTTGGAACTAGATGACCAAAATAAACAAGCATTCTGCTACCATACAAAAGGAAAACAATTTCCCAGTTCTTAGAATTGATGATGAGTTTTGAAGAGTCTATTATTTAGTTTGGAAATCTTCTGGAAATTATTTTAAAGTTGAATTAATTATCCTTTACCACTTATAATATGGAAATAATGAAAATGTAAATAAGACTGATTGTGATATCTGTGTGTGTGTATATATACCATACATGTGTGTATATATGTATATACATTTATATATATTTACATATACGTATATATGTGTATGTTTCTGTGTGTGTGTATACATATATATATAGAGAGAGAGGGAGAGATTGTAGGAAGAGCTACCTAGTATTTCTCTTCCTTCTTACTAAAGCTGGTCTGCATTGTTGCAAGTGACCATGTAGAGTGTCATATTAAAATGTAATTACTAATCCTATATTTGTGCTCTTAGTTTATACTTTGGTCAGAAAGGAACCTCCCTCTGTCTCATTAAACATAGAACTTTTTTATACATTATGTAAACCTTCTTGTATACTGTTTTGTATTATGTTTTATATAAACAATTTATACATCATCTTCTATACATCTTAAAAATTATCTTAATTGTTTCTCATAGAGCTTGATCAATAGTAAATATTTGTCACTAGGAGGTTAGAATTGCAATTAGTAGTAAGAAAAAATAATTTAAGCTATCAACAAAATTCAATTTTGTATTGGAGAATAAATGCAGAAAATAAATGCATTGTTTTCATTCAAGTTATTTTTCCTCTCTGATAGCAGCAGAATATTTTCTGATAAATGCAACATTAATTAGTTAATTGCAAATGTCATGAGGTTAAATTAGGGAGTATTGGCAAATTGCATTACTAGTTCATGATTTTGGTTTATCATCTATACAATGGTTTTCATCTCTGGCAGGGCATAAAAATTGTCTCTGGAATTTTAGACATCTGTTCATGGGTTCCACCATTTAAAAGAGAGAGTGATTTAGTAAGTCTGGTGTGAGACTCAGAAATTGATTTTAAGTTTTCCTTTAAGGCCTGTAATCCCAGCACTTTGGGAGGCCAAGGCGGGTGGATCACGAGGTCAGGAGATCGAGATCATCCTGGCTAACACGGTGAAACCTCATCTCTAGTAAAAATACAAAAAAATTAACTAGGCGTGGTGGCGGGTGCCTGTAGTCCCAGCTACTCGGGAGACTGAGGCAGAAGAATGGCGTGAACCTGGGAGGCGGAGCTTGCAGTGAGCCAAGATCACACCACTGCACTCCAACCTGGGCGACAGAGCAAGACTCTGTCTCAAACCTCCCCCCTCGACCAAAAAAAAAGTTTCTTTAGTGGTTGTCACGTGAAATAATTTTTAGAAGTACTTGTCTGCCTTTATTAGAATGTATTCGTTTGATAATAGATTCACACATAAAATTGGGGGCTACTATTCCTACTGACTGATTAATCCATTTGTCTCTTGATCTTGGATGAGAGGCAGAATTTACTCTCTCTTTACTCTCTCTCTCTCTGTCCTCTCTCTCTCTCTTTTAGTTTCTTACAGATCACATGCTCATCCATCATGCTTAATTTGAAGGGGTGCTGTTTATAATTTGAAATTTACACCATACAAATTTTCTTTGGAAACAATGCCAGATTTAAAAACAAAACACAAATTATCTTTGTAGGTGAATAAATCTTTGACCATGTAATCTAGTGTCAGTCCTAAAGCAGCATTGTAACAAAAGTGGATCTTTTGGAGAACCTCAAATTGATGAATTAAGAGCATGAAGAACCATAAAGTGGACAACTTCTCTCATTACATCATTATTAATTGATTTTAAAGCTTTACTCTCTTGGCTCTTAATAAAAGAGTGAACATCTGAGAATCCCTGATATTACTACCATAGGGACAGCATAGAGAGGCTCCTGGGAAGGCTGTACTCAGGCTTGGTAGAAGAACCCCAAGGTATAAAATAGACCAAAGAACAACCCAGACTTAATTAATCCCTGGTTCCAAAGGCATAGAAATAAAGAAGAAAACATTGACTAGCTCCTGCATGAGGAAGATGCCTAAAGATCAAGCTTCTAAAGTCTGTGTGTACTTCTCTTTCCTCTAATTCTCTCTTTTTAGATAATGCCTCTAAATTGGAACCAGTAGCCTCATTAGAGGCACAATAGAGCATAGTGACTATAAAATAATTAGGATGGTCTCTGTAAATCAAAACAATAATCAGTCTCATTAAATTTTAGCTAACTTTTTATAGACCTAAATAAATTAAATAGTCAATTATTTTTACTCTGATATAAAATTCATAAAGGAAGAAAATTTCTTTTGAATAGTAAAAGATCAGAAGGGCCTTCTACAGCCCCCTTGTGGCTTCTAAAATGCTGGAAGAAAACTTCCGTGTAGATGCAAAAGACAAAACGAAAACAAAAAGAACCATCACCACCACAACATCAACAACAACAACAAAACCAATGACGACAAAAACAAAAAGAAACAGGCAACAAAACAATAAGAAGATTTACTAATGCCAGCATACTGGAGGAATCTCCATTCATTACCCCAGGGAGCCATGATGAAAGTCGAGCTTTAGGGAACCCGCTCTCCTGTGCTGAGCCTAGATCTCACTTTCTGAAACAGAAACAAAATGAGAGGCACAGAAGCTCAGCCTTTGTCACTATGCATCCTAACTCAGAACAAGAAAAGTGGACAGGAATTCCTTTACCAAAGTAATGCTTATTCTCACCTCGGGCATCGTTTTGCATTCATGTGAGAAAAGCAATATCCAGGAAACAGTTAGGTAAGAAGGAGGTGTGGCTAGGGGTGGCCCAGCTCACTCTGGGGAGTGCAATTCCTGAAGCAAAGCATTTACTTACAGCAGGCAAAGTTCCTAATTTAAAAATGATGCTGCTGTTATTTTGACAAGAGACAAAATCCAATTATACCTTGTTTGCTTCTCCCAAATAAATGTATGCATTTAATATAAATTAACCATGCCACCAAATGGAGTAAGTGTTACAAAGAAAAAGAGTGTTGTTTTCTGAATTTAGTTCATAAATTTAAAAAAATTGTGTTCAGGAACAACACACCATAAATAAAATTAAAAGACATACCAAAATCCCAAGAAAACTGCTGTAATATATCTTATTACAAAGACTCTTACTGAATAAATAGGCCAAAAAACTTGAACATGCTATTTCTCACCTTCAAAAATGAAATACAAATTACTTACATATAAACCATTTAACGCCATTGATACTTTAGAAATGCAAATTGAAATAATTATATGCTATTTTGTTTTCTTATAAGAGAGGAAATATTACATTGTAAAAATATATTTAGTATTGGGGAAAATATTGGGGAATAATTTCTCAAATATTTCTGTTGTATCTACAAGTTGCTATGTATTTTCAGGTTGCAATTTTTCAGTAAGTTGAACAGCTTGGGAAATATTTGCATTCTTTAATCTAATATATCTGTCAGAGCACAACAGTATATAAAAAATTAAGGATATATACCAAGAATTAACTACCCAGATATTTGCTGTAGAATTTGTAGAACAATAAGAGCATTGGAAACAAATATTTTTGACAGGTTATATTATCAAATCAAATGATTGTCATGGCATGAATTGTGCCCCCTCAAGATTCATATGTTCAATTACTAATTCCTTGTACCTCAGAATGTCTAACTATCTCAATATTTGGAGATTAAGTCTCTAAAGAAACAATTAAGTTAAAATGAGGTAATTGGAGTGGGCCCTCATCTAATATGATTGGTGTCCCTTTAGGACTAAATTTAGATACAACAAATAGAGAAGAAAGACAATGTGAAAGTTGATGTGAAAGGGAGAAGATGGCCACCTGCAAGCCTGGGAGAGGACTGGACTAGGTTCTTTTCTCAGTCTTCAGAAAGTACTAACCCTGCTGACAACCTTCATTTTGGACTTCTAAACCTCTAGAACCATGAGAAAATACATTCCTGTTGTTTAAACAACTCAATCTGCAGTACTTCTTGTGGCAGCCCTAGCAAACTAATGCAATGATGGTCATGTCATACAATCAAATATAGCAATTTTCCCATATCTTCTTTGGGAGAGGAATTTGCCTGGACTTGCTAATGTGGGCATAAACGTGGTGACAAACGTAAGAGCTCCTAACTATCTATCTTCTTTTGGTAATGTATGTTTTTAATTTAAGGAAAAAATATATCTTTGTAAGAAATATTATAAATAGCAAAAAGTTTCTTGATCAAAAAAGGAATCTTAGTATAGAGTAAAACAATTACTAAGACAAAGACCTACTATATCCAATGTAATATAAGAGGGTACTGTAAGTGTGTTCTTAAAGTAATATGTAAAATAAAAGAAATTATGTTTGCTTTAGATTAAATACTTAAAAAGAATGACCATATCTGCATTTCCAGAAAGCTCATTAGATTTATAACAAGTGCAGTAATATAAGTACTATGGCTAGAAATGCTAGTATTATTGCTAATATGTAAAGTTGTCAGTACCCTTGAAATGAGATTCTTTTGATTCACCTGGAGTCATTTTTATGAATTTTTCATGATGGCTACATAAATGTAATTTGCATTATATTTAAATGTTGCTTTAATGTAACACATGAGTTAAATACAAAAAATAATCATATATACTGTTTAGATTTTTTTCAGTTCTAAAATATAGATGGTAATAAAATATAAATCTTATGTACATAACCCATTGCAACTGAGCTCAATTCTTTTCCAGTGTCATTTCGAGTTCCCTGTTGCCATAGTTGCTGCAAAGAAGATACGTTCTTCTAAAAGATTTATAAATAATGACTGCAATGTTTTTAGCTCTTTGTAGTGAAATACAATATCCAATACCTCTGAGTCGAATATAAATCTAAGCACCAGGGAGCCATTCAGGTCACACTTGAGTCTTATTACAGGTAGGGCAAGAAAATTCTCTCACTGGTATCCATTAATGTGTATTCTCCTGCCCACTGAAAAGATAAATCCCATGTAGTTAGCTTCTGAAGACATATGTAAGACTGTCTTTAAACTATATATCGGCTTTTGTTACTCCAAGATCTGGTCAAACACAAAGAGGTTGCAATTTATTGACCTTTATAAATACTAAATCAAAATATTTAACTTAAATGAATACATTCTGACTAAAGCCTGCATTCTTACTGTATCTAAATATTAGATAAATTCTAATTTTTATTTAGCAGGGAAATAAAGATATCTATATTTTATAACTGATATTAATTATGGCTCTTCACATAACTGAGAAATCAATGTTCCAGAGTCATTTTCCTCCTGATTTTCCAAAAAAGTCACTGTTGATTGAATAGTTGATAATATTACTCCAAATACACCATCTGAAGTAGAACATATACTTTAATAAAAATCCAAAAAACAAAAACAGAGAATAATGATAAAATAATACACAAGGGTCTACAATACAGAGATTAAAAAAACATGTTTTTGGTGTACACACATGTATATATGTATACACACATGCATCTATGTGGTATACATATATGTATTTGGCACACACACATTACATGGCTGGTCTAGACCACGATGCAGTAAGAAAACCTTATTTCAATGACTTAAAACCATAAGTTTATTTGTTGTTCATATATACATTCAACACTGTTTAATAAAAGTGTTTGCTCCCTTTTGTCATTCAGGGACCACAGGTTGATCAAATTTTACCTCTATGACATCATGTCTCATCATGAGAGTCCAGGGCTTACCATGGTAGGGAAGGGAGGATTAGTGTCCCACACCAGCAATTAAATTCTTTGGCCATAGCCCTTAAGTTAGTCACATGGCCTTGTCTAATTGCAAGGGATTGAAAATTATATTCCTCTCATGAGACTGAAAAGAGAATAAGTGGCTGTGAATCAGCACCAAAAGGACAATCACAATGTTCTTTCACAAAAATATTTATGTTCTTTTTTCTTCTTGTATTCTTTCTTCTTGTCTGTCTTTCAAAAATGCATATGAGCTTAGGCTTTAGCTTATTTGTGTGTTGATCAAGAGAATGTCAATAATAATACTGGATATTTTTGTCTTAAAAAGTAGATTTCTGTATTATTTTAGTGGTTCCTTGATTTTCCGTTATAGGGATTTCTGGACAAACTGTCCACTTTGTTCATTTACCACCTTCCCTGGGTTTCTCTTAATGGGTTGAACCCTGTCTTGGTAACTACTTGAAACATGCTGTGTCTAAATCACAGAGTTCGAATTCTTCTTTCTGTCTTATGTATGTTTTTATTGGTGTAAACTAAGTTCTCAACAAATATTCTTACTACTTTTGGTTATAGTCACAACTTCCTTCATTTGGGTTTTATTTGCACTATACCTTGTGAAAAGTCCTCAATTTCTTATTTAATGACACTTTTGTCTTCCTGATTGTACATTTTCATTCTACTTTCCAAATATGTCAATTTTTTTCTGTACATTTACAAGATAATTTGACAAGGAAAGCTATCAAATATACAAGCTCAATGTACTGATTTTATGTCAAACTGAAAAATTTTCTCTTGACACAATATGGCATATTTTTAAGGCAATGTAAACTTAAAGTCATGCAATCTAAATTAGGTTTCTAATTCTGCTATTAACTAGTGATGTGTTTTAGAGAAGTAATTGAATGGAACATAATTTTTACTTCATCATTCAAAATAAAAAGACAACAGGTTTATCTAAGATCTATCAAAATAGCAAAATACAGACCATGGTGCTAAAGTATAATGGTCACTAAATACAATGATTTTTAAAATTTTTTCTTTTCTCAAACAATTTTATCTCATTAAGATTTTCAATTTTCTCTCATTTGAAGAAACTCTGCTACATATTTATATGTGAATGCTGTTATATTACTTTCAAGGTTTTGAACTTTACTGGCAATCTTTTTTTCTAGTGATATCAACTTAAATAAGATAGACCTATATACATGCAAACGAAATTATAATTTCATGGCTTCTTAACCTTTGAAATGTGCTTTTGAATTAAGAATTTGTAAAAAATACACATGGTAGAATTTGAGAAATAAGTAGTTTAAATTAATACTAAAATCTTTGTTGACTCCTCACTTTTCAACAGTTTTAATACTTTGACAAAACTTTCTTCCATTTTTTTCTCACAAGACTTCACTTTTTATATGAGATTAGTTTGAATTATATTACAATTTTTATTAACCCCCAATTTTCATACCAGAGAGGCATAATAAAACCTTATTTTCATTAACACAGCTATAGTTTACTTCCATCTCTCATCTGTATAATAAAATCTCAAACAGTTTTTTCTAGTATTAAGAAAATCTATGGCAGCTACTAAATACATGCACTGAGAACATAGTATTGAATAAAGCACCACTGTTACCTTATTCAATAGGACAGAATATGGAGGTTATCTGTAGGTCGTGAGAGCAGAAAAGCCCAGCAGTAATATTCTCCTCTGGGACACTTACGTATATTGAGATTGGAAGATGCTTGAACTGGATGATCACAGGACACTAAGGAGGCATGAACAACATATCAGGGAGCAGATGCAACTCAGAAGAGCACAAATTCTAAGAACTCTAAAATAGTCATGTATGGCTGGAAAATATTTTAAAAATCATGAAACTGTAGGAAACACAAGAGGAAAAGGAAGCTAGAATTACAGATATGGCTCTGTTGTGAAGGAATTTAGAGGCTAATCCTAGAGGCTGGACTTAATTTTTAAAAATTTTCATTATTACAGATACTGAATAATAGTACATATTTATGGGGTACATGTGATATTTTGATACAAGCACAGGATACCTCAGATAAAGGTAACTGGATATCCGTCATCTCAAACATACATCATTTTTTTGTGTTTGAAACATTTCATTTTTTCTTTTAGTTCTTTTGATGTATACAATAAATTTTTTGTTAACTATAGTTGACCTATTATGCTACCTAATATTAAGTCTTATTCCTTTTGTTTAACTATATTTTTGTATCCATTAACTATCTCCTCTTTATGCTCCCCTCCCTACACCCTTCCCAGCCTCTGGTAACTATCATTCTACTCTCAATCTCCATGAGTTTATTTATTTATTTTTACCTCCCACATATTAGTGAGAACATGAGACATATATCAAATGAAGGCATATGCCACTTTGAAGGCCATGAGACACCATTGAATTCGAGCATCCAAACAAAACTATTAGATTCATATTTAATCTCTCTTGAATTAATATCATATAGTGACTGGGAAAGTTTCACCTAATAGTTACTGCTACTTGATGATATTAGCATTTACATTAGTGTGGACTGGGCTTTTTATTTCCTCTAGTTTGTTTCATGAGTCACACTCATGAAATTCTCCTTCAATTTTATATGTTTCATTGATTTCCATTCTGTTTTATCCTAAAATGTTTGATTGCTTATAAAGTATTAAAAACTGTAAAAAAAAAAAAAAAAAAAAAAAAGCAAACCAACTGTTAAAGAAGAAGTAGTATCCTCCCTAATACTACAATCAGAAAATAATTCCTCCTGGATGTTTTTCCTGAAAGTTCTTTGAGGAATTAAGAGATAAATTAACTGGGAGAGAGGGGCCAAGAGAAAAGCTAAAGGGACACTATTTTGAGAAACATGGACAGTAAGACAGATTAAATATTGTGTGATTCTTCATATTAAACAAATATTTCACCTCAGAGGTTTTAAATACTGAGATATTTTTAATTTCAAGCATAATTAAATTGGCAAAAATCTTATATAATCTTGAATGCAAAATTCAATCAATCTGCCTCCATTGTAGACAGAAATAGAGCTGTTTGAGTACAAGCCTGGAGTCCAAATTGTCAATAGTAACCTAACTTGCACTCCAAATAACCATTTCTAAATAACCTACAAATGTATTTTCTTGATCCTGCCTGTGTTATTATCGGCATGAGAGAAAATAACAAGTTTCTTTGTCAGCTGTGCATTCTGAAGCCCATGGTTAATATAAATGTTAATCAAGGTTATGAGAGTAGCTCAGGGATTCTGGTAATTGTACAGCATATAAAGCATGCATGGATGTTTCCATTCAAGTATAAACATGTAGTTAATGAAGTGTACAATCACTTAAAAAACTGTTTTCCTACGCTCAGATTTAGAAACGTTGGGGATAGATAAATCCATTACCTTACAAATTTTCCTTTTAAAAATAAAAACCTCTATTCTGTATTAGTACCTAAATTAAGACATGTTGTTGTAAGAAACAAAAAAAGATAAAGGACTGAGTTAAGAAAGGAACTATAAAAATATGCATAATGCTACCACTGTATAAATTCCTTTCACATATTGATGATATTGGCCAAGGTCCAGTTCATGCATATAGTATTTTTTAATAAAAGGATACAGCTATACAAATATTTAACCTGCTTTAAAAAACATAAACTCCATATTATCAATGTATTTGTATATCAGCAAACAAGTATTCATTTTCAGAATATTGCAAAAGCCAAATGGTTTTTCATTATGTGGGTGAACAGTACATTAATTGATGAATTGTTTTATTTTTTCCCAGTGTTTAAAGATAACGAGTAATGTGATAATAGCCTTGTAACTTTATTTTTGTGGCTCCATCCCAGCTGGCTTCTCCTGAGATACCGCTGTGGAGAAACATGACAAAAGTTATCTCTAACTGCAAGAAAGTCTGGGAAATTGGGAAGCAGGTTACATAGGATGAGTTTGACCATATCATAGTATCTATTTCCCGAGACTTACATACCTATTATTTAAGTTTCTTCTAAAGATTAGATTCTGCCCATAAAAATTTGAAGACAGACAAATGTTTATTTCTTTGTGTGTAGTTTTTGCCTGGCTGCGTGCTTATGAATGATATCTTTATAGATAAAATGCAATGATATGTTTATATGTTGGACATATTACCTTGGAAAATGATGAGTTCTTAAAATCAATACATATAATCTTTTCATAGTTTATGAATACTATCTTCTAAGATGATATTGACTTTTCAGTTTTGTTCCTTTTATATTTACCTTTCCTTCAGAAAGATCAGCTTTTCAGATATTGTTCTTTCTGCAATATCTTCTCACACTCCATTTCATTAATCTAATTTTTTACTGTTTTTCAAACAAGTTTTTCATATCATTTTCAGCAATATTAAGTTGTTTATTGTCTTCAAAGTGTATAGCAATTCCATTGTTTTGTTTTTAACTTTTCTTTCCTATCCCTTCTTTTATGTTTATCTTACAAATTTATTAGTTTATCTAATTTATAAATTATTTTTTCTACTTGACACTCTGCTTCTGATTAATAGTGGCCATGCTCTACTGTAATTTATTTGATAAGTCAGTTTTCTGTGTTTTCCTTCTGGAACTTCTCTAGGGTCATATTTGCTTTTATATTAGTTCATACTGCTTTTGTTTTTCCTTTCTTTCTAATCATAGACCAATGTTGTTATAACTGGCTGCCTTTTGTTTATTTTTCCTTGAAGAATGCCGAGATAACAGATTTGTTGAATGATATGAATACATTACCCTTTATTGTACACAGCAGTGCCCCTTTATCCGTGGAGGATAGCTTCCACAACCCCCAGTGGATGCTCAAGGAACGGATACTACCAAACCCTATGTACACTATGTGGTTTTTCCTATACATATGTACCTATGATAAAGTTTGATTTATAAATCAGGCATAGCAAGAGATTAGCCACAAAAACTAACTGTAAGATAGGACAATTATAACAGTATACTGTAATAAAAGTTATGTAAATGTGGTTTCTCCTCTCAACGACTAAGTTACTGACAGGTGGGTAATATCCGCTCTGTAGTGGATAACAGAGTAGATATTATTTATCTACTCTGTAGTGGATAAAGAAATAATTTATGTCCTGCACTGGATAGAGGGAAATGGTGCAAGATTTCATCACACTACTCAGAGTTGCACGTCATTTAATACTCATGAATTGTTTATTTCTGGAATTTTCTATTTGTTATTTTCAGACTGGAGTTGACCTGAGGTAACTCAAACCTTGGGGAAAAAAATGGGTAAAAGGGGACTACTGTACTTGTGTTTAAATAAGATGTCATATATCTAATATGTACATATGATATATATATAATATATATATATTTTAAGTTTTAAAGGAAAGCATAAGTAGATATGAGGAGCTCCCTATTTGTAATATATTTTTACTATAATTCCTGTTGTTCTAGGGCGATGTCTTTTTTCCCCATGCCTTGTTCCATTCCCTAAGTTCTAAAACGACACAAGGTGAAGCGAACAAGCCAAACACAAGTGCTAGGTCTCTCCCTGAATTTCCATTATACCACTCCTGTTCTGCTTGTCTCCTCAGTAACCTACATGGGCTTATCTATGCAGAGATGCTGCATTGTGTAACCCACATTTCCACACCCAGTGAGTGATACAGAGGTCCTTCTTCTGGCACTGTGGCCTTGAACATGTTATTATTTTATATTTTTCCTATCTACTCTCTCCATTTGGGCAAACACAGAGAGGCTACGTTAGGATTGAGCAAGAAAAAAGCAGTTGTACTCTCCCAGACTAGAAGAAGGAAAGAGAAGCAGAATTTATTTGTGAACGTCTTCTGATTCTGAGAACGGATACTGTGGAGTGCGTGAAGTATTTTCTTATCTTTATATAAACCAAATCTAAGATAGTCAATAAAATTAATTCTCAGTAAGTTTTCCTTCAGGTAGCCCATAATCCTCAATTAGAGTTATTTTATTCATTCAAAACATGACAATAGTTAGTTTTTTTTATTGTAATGTTTTTGTATTGTTAATGACTACTTTTATGAAGTCTGGACTAAACTGGAGTCTCGTATCAAGATACTAATTTGAAACAGAAGCCCCCTGTTTAGTGTGTACCCCTTGTAGTTTCTACAGTGTGACTTTCTTCTTTGCTAGAGCTTTTTTTTTCTCTTATATATATATATGTAAAGTTGGTGATAATTTAGTGAAGAAAAAAATGCCAATTAAGAAAAAATCATTAGCATTTTATAATGCTAAAATAGCAGATGCTTAAAGGCCAAAATGTTAGTTAACATTTAGTATATTTTAATCAGCTAGGCTAGTTTTATGATTTTTTAAAGATTTTAACTATTTTTAATTAAAGAGTATGATTATTAATAATTATCAATATTTAACAATTGAAAAATTAATATCGTAAAATGATTTGGTATAATTTATTAATGTAAGCTTTAATTGTATTTTATGTGTTTAAAAGCATATTTTCCTTTTATTAAATTATTGGCTGAGATAAATATGAAGAACAAGCTCTTAACCAATTCAAAAATCTGGATTTTAACCCACATACTCCATCAGAATTCTCATGATGGAAGCAAGATTGAGGCAACTTGACTGGTCCACATAAGTTTTTCAACTCTGAAAATAACAGGAAACATCCAATTTCACCATATAGAAGATTAATCTGTCCAAAGTTTATTAGATTCTAATAATTTCAGTGGCCGTATTGAGTGCAGTTTAGCACACCTTGAAATATACAGTTGATGTCTATAATTATGTATAAGAAAAAATGATTGTGTTTAAGGAAAATGTTTTATTACTTTGGTAGCATAGACTTTTTATAATTACTTCCTTAAGGTTAGATTTATATCATTTTATTAGTGTTACTAACCAATATGACTTGTCCTATCCAACATTGTGAAGATAATGATATATCATAATGGTAACATTTGGAAGGCATAGAATGCCTAAAAATATATGTTGCTTATCTTCTTTCATTTTAGACTATCAGGATTTTTTTTAATTGTTATTTTGAGATGGAGGCTTCCTTTTGTCACCCAGGCTGGGGTGCAATGGTACGATCTTGGCTCACTGCAGCCTCAGCCTCCTAAGTAACTGGGATTACAGGCACGCGACAACACACCTAGCTAATTTTTGTATTTTTAGTAGAGACGGGGTTTCACCATACTGGCCAAACTGGTCTTAAACTCCTGACCTCAGGCGATTTGCCCGCCTCAGCCTCCCAAACTGCTGGGATTACAGGCGTGAGTCACTGCACCTGGCCAGGATCTATTTTTAATAATTCTCTTTCTTATGGGATTTCTCAAATATTTGCTTGCAATACCTCATATAACTATATTTTTTAGTATTTCTATTGGCCATATATATTTTTTTCTATTTTATGCTGAGTAGAATTAATTTACATAGATTTAATTGTACTCAACAATTATTTAAACCTAGTACTAAGACATTTCCTTTTACTGCGAGTTGAAAATATCCCCATTACTTTTTAAAGAGAATTTGTGCTGGAATGATATCAAATAAGTATTGGGTTGCTTTATGTTGCAAGAAAATGAAAAAGCAGGAAAATAACCCACAAAAGTGTTATTAGAATAAAATTTTCCAGCTCAGTTTTACAGATATCAGAGGTTTATATCATTTGGCCTTTAGTTAAATACCCTGAACCGTCAGTAATAAAGGCTCTATGGTAGCATTAAGTATTATTGCTTTTATCTTCATCACCTAAATTCAATCCTTAAACTACTTAAGATTCACCTTTCACTGTTGGACACCCTCTTTAATACCTGTATAATTATAAAAAGGGCTTTGATGAGTGTATTAAGTTTTTTTCAGCTTCTGAGTGAATTGCTTGTTTAGCAGTAGATAAGCAGACTTAAAGGACTGTTGAGATTATAAACATACAGTTTCCTTTGATTTCTTCATTTTCTAATTTCTTTATAATTCACCTCTTCCTCACTACAGCAAAATCATGCAAGCAAGCATCATATTGAGGTGAAAAGAGCACAAAAGGACTTTGAAGAAATAAATTACATTTTTAACTCCATCATTAACTTCTAGCAGATTTTAAGAAAAATTACTTAATTATCTGCAGAATAGAGGAACAGCATCAGAGACCATCTGGCTGGGAAATACTAGAAATTGTCAAGAATGTATTTAATGATGATTATATATTTAATCATCTTTTTAGTGATTCACAGATATTAAATAAATATATATGTGTCACCTGTCCAATGGAATTTTAAATCTAGTTGTAATGTTTTACTACTTTCTATATTTAATGAAAAAACAAAATATCAAAAAGCCTGTGAAATAAAATGTAATTACCAACCAGTTTAAATGTGGGCTTCTATTAATAGAATGTGTTTTTATCTAACAATAATCTATATTAACAGAACATTATTTTATGGGACAATATGTAAGTATACTGTGAGAATTATCACTAACAGACCATTGTGTGTATACCCATGACCATAGGTGTACATCCATCCCGTGAGAAACACATCCCAAGGAAAGATTTGGGATATATGTAACTATTATCTATTAACTCTCAAATCAGAATGAGCTTCACTTGTTGGACAAAGAAGGGAACACAACACAATTTCAAATTACATGTAAGGGATCTAAAAGTGTTATTTTTAAATATACAGGAGACAACACAGGAATGAGATGCTCTATTTGTTTCTTATTTATTTACTTATTTGTGCCTTCAAGCTTGTTTTCAACTTGTATTTTCTATTCAGGGGCTTCATGTGCAGGTTTGTTGAATGAACATATTGAGTAATGCTGAGGTTTGGGGCACAAATGACCCCATCACTCAGCTATTGAGCATAGTGTCCAATAGGTAGTTTTTCAACCCTTGCTGCTTACCTTCCCTCCCCTTCTAGTAATCCCCAGTTTTCATTGTTGCCAACTTATGTCCATGAGTATCTAATGTTTAGGTTCCCACTTATAATAGAGAACATGTGGTATTTTGATTTTTTGCTCCTGCATTAATTTGCTTAGGATAATGGCCTCCAGCTGCATCCATGTTATTGCAAAAGATACGATTTCATTATTTTTTATGGCTGCATAGCATTCCATGGTGTATATGAACCATATTTTCTTAATCCAGTCTGCCATTGCGTGCCACCTAGGTTGATTCCATGACTATGCTATTGTGAATACTGCTGCAGTGAACATCTGAATGCAGGCATTTTTTCTGATAGGAATATTTGTTTTCTTTTGGATATATACACAGTAATGGGATTGCTAGGTCGAATGGTAGTCTTAAGTTCTTTGAGAAATCTTCAGTCTTCTTTCCACAGTGGTTGAACTGATTAACAACAGTATTACCAACAATATATAACTAATTACCAACAGTATATAAGTGTTTTCTTTTCTCTGCAACCCCACCAGAATCTGTTGTTTTTTGACGTTTTAGTAATAGTCATTCTGACTGGTGTGAGACGGTATATCAGTGTAGTTTTGGTTTGCATTTCTCTGATGATTAGTGATGACGAGCATTTTTTTTCTTGTTTGTTGACGACTTGGATGTCTTCTTTTGAGAAGTGTCTGTTTATGTATTTTATCCATTTTTTAATGAGGTTATTTGGGTTTTGCTTGTTAATTTGTGTAAGTTCCTTATAGAATCTGGGTATTAGTCTTTTGTTGGGTGGATAGTTTGTGAATATTTTCTCCTATTCTGTAGGTTGTCTGTTTACTCTGTTGAGAGTTTCTTTGGCTGTGTAGAAGCTCCCTTTTGTCAATTTTTGTTTTTGTTGCAATTGCTGTTGAGGACCTAGTCATTAATCCTTGCTCAAAGCTGATGCCCAGAATGGTGTTACCTAGGTTTACTTCTAGGATTCTTATAGTTCGAGGTCTTACATTTAAATCTTTAATCCATCTTGAGTTAGTGTTTGCATATGATGAAAGATAGGGGTCCAGTTTCATTCTGTATATGGATAACCAGCTATCTCAGCACCATTTATTGACTAGGGAGTCCTTTCTCCATTGCTTATTTTTGTTGACTTTGTAAAAAATCAGATGGTTGTACGTGTTCAGTTTGTTTTCTGGGTTTTCTATTCTGTTCCATTGGTCTATGTGTCTGTTTATGTACCAGTAGCATGCTGTTGTGGTTACTATAGCCTTATAGGATAGTTTGAAATTGGGTTATATATGCCTCTGACTTTGTTCTTTTTGCTTAGGATTGATTTGGCTCTTTTTCTGCTTCATATGAATGCGCACTTTTACCACTTCTATTTAACATAATACTGGAAGTCCTAGCCAGAGAAATCAAGGAAAAGAAAATAAATAAATAAAAGGCATCCAAATGGGAAAAGAATAAGTCAAACTATCTCTCTTTATAGATAATATGATTGTATGCCCAGAAAACCCTAAAGACTCTGCCAAAATGTTCCTGTAAATGATAAACAACTTCAGTAAAGTTTCAAGATACAAAATACGTGTACACAAACAAGTAGCATTTTTATGCACCAATAAAATTGAAGCTGAGAGCTAAATCAAGTATGCAATTCCATTTACAATAGCCACCAAAAAATGAAGTATCCAGGAATGCATCTAACCAAGGAGGTGAAATATCTCTACAAGGACAACTATAAGACACTCTTAAAATAAATAACATATGACACATAAACAATTTGAAAAGCATTCCATGCTCATGGATTGGAAGAATCAATATTGTTAAAGTGGCCATACTGTTCAAAGCAATGCACAGCTTCAATGCTGTTCCTGTCAAACTACCAACATAATTTGTTCACAGAACTAGCAAGATGCTCTGTTTAAAAAAAGTCTACAATGTGATTTTTTTTTTTTTTAATATTTGTCATCTGCATCTTATTTTAATTTTTTTATGTAGCAGGCCCAAAGCCAGAAAGCTAACATAGTCTACATGGTCAAACTTTTATTTTTGTGTACTTTCTCTTCTTGACTATTTTTATGACTTTATTTGCATGTTTTCCTTAATGTATTTACCTACATCTGAGCTTCTGTCACATGCATTTTCATGTACCTTCCCATTCTTGAAAGGCTAAAGGTATTTGGATGTAACACTTACCATTCTACCATGCCAATTTTTTTTTTTTGTACCCAGAATTTAGCAGTTGAGAACAGCTGCAAATTGCCTTATTACCAAAGCACAAATGAGGTTGGTTCTTTCTTTTACCATAAAAGCTAAGTCATGTAGGAAATTTTCTACTTTACCCCTACTAATTGTTAGATTTACCTTTATCATTTGTCTAAAAAATAAATTGCTACTTAAGACACGGTAGCTCATTGTTCTTCACATGTTTGGAGACAGAAAGCAAGAGAGGACAATGTTGATAGTAATAGATAGACGCTCCAATTAAGAAACAAATCCTGATATTATAAAGTCTGGAAACACTGTTATATTCTAGGCACTGTAGATCATAACCATCTACAGAAATCATGAATAATTTGAGATTCTTCAATCCTAAGAAGAACATTTGATAGACCATGAGCTTCTTGTAGGCATTTGCAAGACCTGTATCACAAGAAGCACCAAGCATCTTTTCTGGAATTAAGCAGCATGGAGGATAGAGGGGGACTGGCAAATCTTAGCCAAATAAGATTGACATTGATTTCAGATAAAACTCTTGAACCAATTATGAATGAATCTGAAAGAGGAAACAGATACAACTGTTAGAACCTGAAAGAAGAAACAGATACAACTCTGCTTCAATGTGGGTTCACAAAGACTAAGTCATGTTAGACTAATTTAAATTATTCTTTTAATAGGGTTAGTAGCTTAATAGATCAGGGGATATTAGATACACTACAGACAGGGACTGGATTTAAGCCAGGCATTTGACAAGTCTTCTGATATTTTTCTTGTTGATAAGACAATTCACATAAGCTGGATTTCAAGCAATTTCTGCTTGAGGAAAAGTTGATGATAATGTGTAAATGATTTGAAAAATCAAAATAATGATAACTATATATTTAGAATTATTCATATGCAAGCCACTGCCACATGCTTTACATGTATGCTCTAACATTCTTAATTCTCATAGTCTATGAAATCTTATACACATCCTTTATATTAGAAAACTGAGGCAAAATGAGGTTAAATACTTTGTACAAAATCATGTGAATAGTAACAGGCAGAGTCACACTGCAAACCCAGTAAATTTAATTTCAAAATTACACCCTTAACTGCTATGTGATATAACACTTCCCTTGTTCTGCACTTTTAGTCATTTTAATTAATTATAGCAACGAAAACTGTGGCATAACCTGTATCTGAAGTATTAGAAGATATTCTCAGCAATGAAATTAATATTAAAGTTAGCTCCTTTGCATTTATTTTCTATAACTATTGTAACAAAGTCTCACAAATTCAATAGCTCAAAACAACACAAATTTATTCTCTTACATTTCTGTAGTTTTGAAGTCAAACTCAGATCCCACTAGGCTAAAATCAAGGTGTGAGTAAGTCTACCTTTCTTCTGGAGGCTCTAGGGTACAATCTGATTTATTTCCTTTTCCAGCTTCTAGAGGCTGCCCACATTCCTTGGGTCATGGCCCCATTTTACCTCCAAAGCCAGCCATGGTGTATTTCTCTCTGTTTTTCTTCCATATTTACATTTTCCCCTGACTTCTGTTCCCATATGTGATTATTATATTGGGTTCACACAAATAATTCAGGATAATCTCCCTACTTAATGGCAACTGATTATTTTCATCTGCAAACTTAATTCTCCTTTGCCATGCAAACTAGCATGGTCATAGGTTCTGGAGATTAGGTATGGACATCTTCGAGTGGGGAGTATTATATTATTCTATCTACCACATTCCTTATAATTCATTTTCTATGTTATAGCAAGAGTGAAATTCTAAGACATGTATTTTTTTTTCCTCCCATAGCCACTTGCACAAGCTCAATAGTTCAAATCCTAGTTAAATATGTCCTGCCTCTCTCTTCATTTCCTTATAGATAATATTCAACCAACTTCATGTCTTATTATAATACTCTGTAAGTTGAAATTGTTGAAGTTGAGTGACAGATATATGGGGTTTTATTATATTAGTGTAATTTTTATACATTAAAAATTTTTCATAATAACAATTTTAAAATAGACTGAAGGGTTTCATTAGCCCCTATCATAGCTAGCTATATTATTAGAATAGTAAAAGCTAATACAATATGTGTTAAATTAATGGAATTATAATGCCTAGAATAAGAAGGCATGTTATCCTATAGTTTTATAATGGCTAAACAGCAAATGAATTACAATATGCTCTTTTGAATACCACAATGGAAAGAAATGTAGGCAATTGGAACGTATTTATAGGAGAACAGCTAAAATGATGTATCAATAGGAATATACATAAATTTGGTTGAAGAAATAATATTTAGGTTGACTGAAAACAAAACAAACAAGCAACCAACAAAAAAAAAACTAGGATAATATTATCAAATTTTTAAATAATTGTCATGATAAAAAAGAAGTAGATACGTTTTTTCTGTCCCCTGATAAAACTTAATATGTATTTAGTAGGTCCATGGAAAGAACTTTTGGAGTCTATAATAATTGGAGTTGTCCAAAGATGAAAGGAACTATCTTGAAATGCAGTGAGTTAGATGATCCCATGAGGAAGATAAAAGCAACAGCTTATTTGTTGGACCTGCGATGTTTATAGTTTCTTCTAACAGAAGTGTCTTAGAATGTGGTAATGCATGAAACTTTAGCCCTTTCAGCTAGCAATAGTCTCCAAAGCCATGCATCATACTCCACTTTGTTTCTCAGTTTACAGAGTCATCATTACCTATTAAAATCACACTTAATTATTTAGACGTGTAAAGTCTCATTGTTTTGAGCCAAAGTACAAAGGGCACACTATGCAGGCTACTCAAACAAGGACAGTGGTAGGTAATGAACGGTGAAGCCCATGAGGGTGGTCATAGGATGAAAATCTAATACTTGCCAAAGGATAACAAGTCAGAAAGTGGTAGAGTCCACATAATATACACACTTTCTAACATGAAGTGTGCAAATTGATAAAGTAAGATGTTGTGAGTGAGGTAGCTGTATTCTTTCACACGCATCAGTCCTTCCTCTTCGGCTATATCGGGATAAATGGCCACTTTGCCCCACCTTAACCATGCCCTGAAAGTCACATTTTTGACTTTTCATATTTTCTTGCCAATTCTTCCTATATACATTTTGGGGAACATCAGTTTTGGGATTTTTTTTTTTTCAAGTGATGTGAAGACCACCATTATTTCCAGGCAAACTTAATCTCTTATCCACTGCTATAAAATGCTTGAAGAATGAAAAGCACATTTAAAAGTCTGATCAACACGCACAGACATAAGTATGGTGAATTTTTAAGCTCCTTCCAGCTGTTATAGGACAATGTTACATGCAAAGAAAATGTTTTCTAACTAAACCATTGGTTTGTAATCTCATTTATGGATAAATTTAATATTTTTGAAATGTTTCACATTTAGAAAATTTTTCTGGTGATTATAAGAACTGTTAAAAATGGAAAGGGCTCCTGAGGAAATGAAAACACACTGGTTTGGCCCATGGTGACATTGCTGACTAAAGGTGAGCAGGACTGAAGAGGTGCTAGACAGGAGGAGAACCCGGCTTTGAACCTTGGACTTCTAATTATAAGTTTAGTGCTCTTTTCACTATGCCATGTGACCTTTCCAAGTAAAATGCCACATCTCTCCAACATGGTAATTAGCCTTCAGTGTGACTTTGCAGCAGCAATTCTTCTGGAGGAAAGAAAGAGAGAGAGACAGAGAGAAACTCAAGCGAAATACTCTAGTCAACCCTAGCAAATGAGTTTAATTCATTTTTCTTATGGACCTAATAAGGGCTAGAATTAATATGAAATGAAGAGCTGGAGTTTTCTAATCTTTTGTGTGCCATACAGAGCTACTTTAAAGAGTACTCAGTGACATTTTAGAGTAAATATGACAAGCAAATGTAAATGTAATTACACAAGTCATGTGTGGTGTGAGTCATTTGTAAAGTTCACTACGAATGAGCTATACTCACAGAATTCATTTGTCATTTAAGAAAATGAGATCATCTGCTTTTACATATGAACGGAGAAATTTAAGAGTTCACTAAGCTTTATCAAAGCCAGAAAATATCCAAATTACCATTCTCCAGTGGCTCCGGTTCAAATAATCAAACTGTGAGGATATTCCCTTCATTTTCTCTTGATGAAAGCTGGTAGAGAAAAGAAATGGAAAATCTAAAGAATATATATATATATACACATCCTTAATATTTTTAGTATTTGAAAAGATTTTTGAATAAAAGATGGATGGTACCTTTGCTTTTTAATCTCTTTATTATTTTATAACTCTATAGTATAAATTTTTATAATATACAAGTTCAAATTTTCTGTGAAATGATATGCAATTAGCAAATGATTATTTTCTATTTGATATAAGAGATTAGTAAAACTTATACTGAACTAAAATAAAGTATTTTTCATTGCTATACAAAGCTACACTAAAAATAGTAAAATTTATTTTCTCAGAAATTATGTCCTCTGTGGGATTGTTGATAACTATATGTAATTGATTTTGCATGTAACTGTTTCCAAAGAGTGAAAGTATAGAGCAATGAGGTATGTGGCACATTATAGAAAATCATGTCAAAATGCACACATTGTGTTGCTCCCTCTGCCCTGACGTATACTGTGTAGTTGTAAGTCATGGACCTTGCCTAGTATTTTTTAAAGAGCGAACATAGGAGAGCACAGAATACTGATAGAGAATATACAGCCATTATCTCAAGGACAACATGAATTAAGGCAACCAATACACTTACCCACACCTTGCCCTCTTTTCCTGATTATTTCCTGTCTTCTGAAAACTAGAAGACATAAGTTTCAGTTTTCTGTGTGTTCTTCCTTCTAAGTTTTTTCCCTTTAGAAATCACTTTGACAGCTAGGGTTAGAAATAAACATGTCTCCAGAAAAAGAAAAAATATATATATGTAGTATATGTGTATATATACACACACATATACATATATGTATATGTATATATATGCATCCACAAATTTATATACAAGAACATTTACTGATCTTCTGTTGATTGCATCAGGTTATATTTGGTTCTATAAAAATAATCCAACAAATATTTAGCACTAATTATGCAAGACATTAAGAAATGCTTTGGAGTTGGAGGAAATCAAAACCTCTCTCTCTATATATATACATACACACACACACACACACACATATATATATTATATATCACACTATAGTTGTATGTCTATATATATTTCCTATGACAAGATTCCTTCCTTTCTTTTTTCTTCCTTTCTCTCTTTTTCTCTTTCCTTTTCTTCTTCTGCCTTCTCTTCCCTTCCCTTCCTTCTCTTGCTTTCATTCTCATTTGCTTTAAAAATACTGTATGTTTTTACATTGCAATGTTTCCTTGAGGCTCTGAAATAGGCAATTTTGGGGCTTTATGGCCAATCCATAACTAGTGACTTATTTTTAATGGTTAGAATTATAATCTATTGATAAAAGTATAGGAGAACATGGAGCTCTTTAACTTAATAAACTTAGCCCTGTGAGCAAAAGTTGAAGATATATTGAATATCATTTTTGTCTTTGTTTGTTGGTTTTAGGATTCTACCCCTTACATTTCAGTTTTTTCCTACTCAATGACTATGTGTTTTCCATAGTTCCAAAACTCCCATTTTTTGAAAATTAGTTATTTCCTGAAGCCTAAACAGGAAAGGAATTGTCATCTTAATTGTGGGGACTCGGATGAAAGTTTATCATAAAAACTGAACACATTAAACTTTTCCCCAGAGAAAACCACTGAGAAAAGCTCTTACTACCTTATTCATCTCTATTTCTTTATCTATATTATTTACCTCTTTGATTTGGTATCACATTAATCTTGAAGGTCCAGGAACTTTCTAATACCTGCCTTTAAAATCAATGTGCAAGCTTGACTAGTACTGCTACATAGATTGAGTAAAGGCCAGCCCAGGTGAGGTCTAGCGGAAGAGGAACACATCACAGGTGCCTATTAGCCTGAATCCTCCCATAGACCTGTGGGAAGCTAAGCAAGATATACAGTAGTTTTAAAAAGCCTTAGGTCTATTTATATAGTTATGTTTCTTGAATTGATTTGTATGCTCCTAATTGTATTTTGGGGACCTTTGTACAATAACATTGCCTACAGAATAATTTTGCCTGATTATCAATTATATTTTAAACTTATATTCAAGAACATTTACTGGGCTTCTATTGATTGCATAAGGCTATATTTGGTTCTATAAAAATAATTCAGTACATATTTATGTAGCAGTAATTATGCAAGACATTAATAAATACGTTGGAGGTAGGGAGAAATCAAAACCTTATAAACCACCAACCTTGTCTTATAGGATTTTATACTCTAGCTTAAAAAGTTATAACGTAATCTTTGCAGGAATAAATAACAATGCAAATCAGTGTAGGTGGGTACTAAATGTGTGGCACAGAGAAATGCTATGGAAGTTTTAAGGAAAGAGATTATTTACAGTCACTAGTACTTTACGTAAGTCAGGATGAGTTTAAATGGCCCATGGCAACCACTTACCATTTTTTCTCTTATGTCTCTTTCTCCTTTTTTTTTAGAGTTAAACTTTACATTTGGACAGCATGTAGTTTCTATTACCATCAGGATTCTAGTGTTTTGCACACTAATGACTGTGTGTCTTTAGTGACCCACATAGAGCTGACACATGCAATTATGCCCATGGTTTATGTGATGGAACCCATTCACAGTGAGGGCTGGCAAATCCTTCTTCTGCTTCTTCTTCAAGCTACACATTCTGTCAAGGTATCTGGGTTTTGAAATTTTAGGAAGGAAGGGAGAAGCTAATGAAAATTATTATTTGTTAACTCTTCTGTGGTTCCTTTTATCTCTATTTTAGTAATCCCATATGAAGGTTTTAGTCGATATTGGAATGAGCTATGCCATTAAAAACCCAAAAGCTATTGTATTGTAGAGCCAAAAAATCTCTGAGACCAGTACTTTTAATACAATTGTGATAATAGGTTGTTGGGATTTTTTTATTCAAACCCTTTTGACACATTCTAATTTGGTTTTATTAATGTCACTTTGAAATTACTGATCTAGTACCTAAATTGCAGTCTTTAAATACACTAGAAAAAAGCCACAGGATTATTAAATATTTTCTGATATGACATTGGAAGCATATCTGTTAGTTCTTTAAACAACAACAAAAAATCTTCCCATAAGAGATATGGATAGTTAGGTGAGCAAATTTATCATCCAAACACCATGACCTTTATTGCATCTGTGGTTTCACCACGTTTCTCTGCAATTTGAGACATAGATACAGCAGGAAGCCAAGGCTACATTTAAAATCACTGAAAGAACACTTAAAACTCTTGGGTTTCATCGCATCTAGATGCTCATTAACCTCTTTGTGATAAATTATTGGGTATCTTAATATATAGAATGGTAAATGAAACAAATATCTTGCCTGGTTGCCAAATGTCTTAATAGTGTGTGTGTGTGCGTGTGTGTGTGTGTGTGAATGTGTTCATATATGAGAGAAAGACAGAGAAAGCAATACATAACAGAGTGTGAGGGCTTTGGAAATATAAAATGTGGCATTATTTCCACAGAGTGAACATAAAGAATTCCAGGGTAATCAAACTAATGAATCTCAAGCATTGTTACTCTCTATTTTTAGGAGACACTTAAAAAAGGATTTCATGAAGGTCATTTCCTAAGAATTTTCTAACTACTGAAATAAGTAAGAAATATGTATGCTGCATTTACTAGTTAGAAAAAAATGCTGATTAAGGAATATGATTATATCTAAACATCCACATATTTTGTAAAGTCAATCAATACATGATAAACATATGATTAACAGTTTATGAATCTTACTAGTTGTGTCTTTTTCTAAATGGCTTCAAATATCAAATGCAAAACAGAAAACTACAACACATTTAAAATTTCTACTGCTGATTTTATGCATTGGTCATGTAATTTTGTTTGCAAAGGGGAAGCATCAAATTTGAAGAGAGTCTTGTACATTTATCCCCTTTAAACATTTGAAAATCCTGAAATCTGACTCCCAGAAACTTCTGAAATTTCTGCTTGTTTTACTATAGGTTTCCTGAATGATAACCCCCACTTATAGTCTACCCAAATCCATGGGTTATTTTTTGAAAGTGTGGTTTACATGGGTTTGATGATTAGCTTATATTCTTCCTTGTGCTAAATTCATGCTAAAATAAAAATAGAATTACATTAATTAAAAATTTTGCCATAGTGATTAAAAAATTAAGGTAATAGAGAATACAGGGTAAAGGTTTGTTTTCTTCAGAGTGCTTGTTCACTCTATAAAAGAATTTAAACTGTTGAAAGTAAAACAGGTGCTCTGAAAATTATTGGTCTTCTCGTAATTGATGCATTTTTTCCCATTAATAGCATTATCTATTTAACACATCCATTACATATCTTCAGTGTTAATTTAGACAGAAAAAAATGTAGCAACTTCAGAAGGAAATCTTGCATTAAATTAAGGATATTGACTTTAATGGATGTCCCAAACAGACTTGGAAATTAACAGGATGAAAAAACAAGTTGATTAAAGTGGTTCCATTATAATTTGTTATGCCACACAGAATGAAAATATTAAGATGGAATTCACGAAAAAAGTACCGCCATCAAAATTTCTTTGTACTCTAAAATACACGACTTTAAAAACTGTGAAATTAGAGAACATATGTAAAAATTTGGCTCTCCACAATTCTGAATAAATCTGTCTTGGTCCACTGTATTGCCATAAAGGAATACGTGAGGCTGGGCACTTTACAACAAAAAAGGTTAATCTGGCTCATAATTCTCCAGTATGTGCAAGAAATCACATGGCAAGAGAGGAAGAAAAAAAAAAAAAAAAAGGAGGGCGGTGCCAGGCTCTTTTTAAGAACCAGCTCTCGTGGGATCAAATAGTGTGAGAATTCACTCACTCCCAAGTGCAAAAATTATTCATGAAGGACCTGCTCCAATGACCCAAACACTTCTGGACCCCATCTCCAAGCTCAAGGATTAAATTTCATCACGAGGTTTAGAGGGGACAAATATCCAAACTATAGCAATCTCTATCTTGAAAATAAAACTTAATATTTACAAGTCTCACTTTGTTTTGATGGTCAAGGAATTAGAAATGATGATCAATATACTTGTTTAATGACCTCATTTTATGTGAGATCTCTGTGTCTTCTCAGGCACGATAAATTGATGCTGCTTTCCCTTCTCCCTTCTTCCTTTCCCAACATGCCACACCTTCAAAAATGGCTATTACTATGTTCATTATATTGCTTGAAATTAATTTTTAGTGATTCATTCTTTGAACCTTAAAATCTTTCTATTTTTCAAGACATCTTTATTAAAGTGCCAATTTGCCTGAGCCATCCACTAACAAATGGCTCAACGAAAGTCACAGATGGCAAGGTTTATCAATAAAACCTCAAAATTATACCAAAATCTATATAATATATTATATATTGATAGGTGCATGGAGAAAATAAGAGTGTTACAGAGGGAATAATTATAATGCTTACTGAGAAGAAAGGAGAGATAGATGGGGAAGGTTTCAAAAAGAAGTTGGAATATGAGACATGTTGAAGGAGGACTAAGAATTAACCAAGCAAAAAACTGTAGGAAAGGGATAGGACATTTTGGGCAAATGAACACAGCAAGTATAATGGCTTGAAAGTGTTAAACGAGATGATATAGTCAAAGACACTTAAGTAATGTCTTACGTTTGAACTACCTGTGCCTGTGGAGTCAGTACTCATGACACATAGTGGGTGGAGGCATATTTTCATAGGAAATAAGAATGAATAAGAAATCTGCTATTGGGTCAGAGAAAAAATTGAATCTTATGATAAGGAATCTGGCCATTAGCTCAAAGTAAGTGGTAGCTAAAACAGGAAGGATGGGCATAATCAGAGCAGTATTATAGAAACTTTAACCTGAGTAGCAGCCTGGAAAGTTAATTAGAGGAGGAACAGCAGAAGTCCTAAAGACCCTTTAGGAAGCTATGATATGGTGTAGACTCTAGGTGGCTAAAAAAGTATGAACTAATGATGCAGGATTTTTCTTGGCCCCTCTTCTAGACTCATGGCAGGGGTGCCCCCTCTACTTGGCCAACCACACTCAACCTCTTTTGGGAAGGAGCACGTGAGTGAGCAAGTGCAGGATCTGGCTGACTGCTCCAAGTGCTGGCACAGGAACACGCTCCATGCAGGACCCACAGCCAGACAAGGCACAAGCGAGCAAGTGCGGGACCTGGAAGCCCCAGATGGGGTGTTACAGTGCTCCTTTAGTTCCACCGTCCGCAGTCCAATAGATGGTAGTGTATCAGCAGCTTAGTTGGCCCCTTGCCTCATCTCATGGGTTGGCTGCCCTCTGCCAGTGAGGGCAAGAGCCAATATGACAGCCTTGTCTGGGTACCCATATTCAGTGGGTCCTGAGCTCTCATCCGACATCCAAGAAGAATGAGGTCACGTGGACAGTTGAAGGGTTGTGAAGGTGAAGAATTTTATTGACTGACAAAAATGGCTCTCAGTGGAGAGGGGAGCTGGAGAGGGTATGACAAGGACAGATGGTCTTCTCTCAAGTCAAGTTGTCTCTTCACCGAAGTCATGCTTTCTGTTCCCTGAAATCAGGCTGTCTCTCCCTCTACCGACTGAGTCTGGGGTCTTCATAGGACTCAGAATGGGGATTGTATGCTGATTGGTTTTTGAGTATGCAAAAAAGGTTAAAGCAAAGATACAACTCTAAAGTGGGCAGGACAGTGTAGAAAACCAATTAGAAAAAGGTAGTTACACGTAAAATAGGTGAAAGGTGGGGTTCAGTCAGAGGAAAGTGCACCAGACAGGAAGACACGTTCTCAATCTGGTCCAAGGATTTAACTTGTAGCTTGGCTTTCAGGCTTTAAACTGTCTTCGACTTGGAGACAGGGATTTACCAGAGACATGTGCCCTATCTGCCTAAGCATTTGGCTGCCTCCTGTCACTATCATAAGGAAGAGAGGGTGGGGATAGTATCAGAAATGTTAACGGCCAAATAAGAATGAGGAAGTAGAATAGTAACAGAGATTATGAAAGAAGTTCATTTGAGTTTCCGGCTTATAAAAAGGAGCAGACATTTTCTTCTAGAATATACCCTAGTAGGTGTTAATTCCATAGGGCCTTTTACTACACATTTATTGTGATACCAAATTAGAATTATATTTTTCACAGAAAAGAGCATTTGGAGGAGAACCAAGCAAGGGTGACCTTATTTTCACACGAGTCATCATTGAGAGATCCCAATATAAATAATCTACTTTCAGTGAGTGTAAAGAAAGGGCAAGAGGATACAATTTCACAACATTCTTTGGCAAACCGAGAGCAAGACCTATTACCTTTTCATTTTTTTCTTTCAATTAAGTCCTAACTTTTCAATTTTCTAGGTCACTTTTCTAAGCTGTCTCTTTCTCAAAACCAGTGACCCAAATACATAACTTATTAAGATAGAGGTTTTTACTTTGCCCCAAGCCTCTGTAGAGGGATGCAGATGTGTAAATGCTGCCTTCTCAGTAAATCCAGACGTCTTGCTACAGTTCAGATCTTAAATCATCATCTTTCCACTTTAGTGAATGCCTATGGCTAGAGGACTTCAGCTTCTGTGTCTTTCAGCAATCACTAGTAGAAAACATACAGTTGAATCAATGTTGGAAGCATGGTCCTCCATGAAAGTGCCTATGTTACTTAGTTACCAGGCAACATAATTCAGAATGTGAGGAACCAGGGATCCTGGAGTTTAGTTCAAGCTCTTTCCAATAAATTACTGTTACCTAGGATAAAACATTGGACTATTTAGTCTCTTTTATTATTTGCTTTTTGTCGAACATTATAATATTCTTATTTAAAACACATGCAAAACAAGCATAGTTGAACAAAGGCCTTTGTGCACTGAAAGAAAAATAACTTAAGAAAAATAATTTAACAAAGATCCTTGTTTATAAATGAGCCCTGTATAATCATGCTATGTATAACTAACGCCTTTTTTCTTTCATTAAATTATTAGTGATTATCAGCAATTGGTGTATTTGAATTTAATTTGTATTTGTAAATGGCACTTGCTTAGAATGCTTAGCAGACACTTTAATTCAGTAAGTTTTATATAATGACATATAATCTATTGTCTTAGATCAGTGAATACTTGTCATGAACAATACAATGTGTTAATTGTCTTCTTTTTATCATATACTTTTGTAACTATTTTATTTCTATGTTTAACTTAGTCACAGTAATTTAATGATACTTATTCAGCATTTTTTATGTGCCACCATTCTTGAAAATTTGTGAGTCAATCTAACCAGGTCCAGGCCCTCCTATTGTATAATATCTTAGGGAAATAGATATTTAATCAAATAATCACATAAATATATAATCATATATTGTAATAGCTGTTTGGAAAGAAAATGCACAAATAAATACAAGTTTATTAAATGAAATTCTTAACTAAATATAGGAAAAGATGGAAGGTCAAAGAAAAGGACCAAGAAAAAACAAAATTTCAGCTGAGATCTAGAAAATTTTTAGAAAGTGAGACAAAGGGAGAAAGAAGGCAATTGTAAGGGAATAAATTAGTGTGTGCCAAGGTTCAGTGGTTCTCAAACCACAGCGTGCATCAGAATCACCTGGAAGGCTTGTGCAAAAAAGGCATTTCTGGGCTCTGCCATGGATCTTATGATTTAGCAGACTGGGGCAGGGTACAAGTATTCCCAGGGAGGCATTTCAAACAAATGCCAGGGTGATGCTGTTGTTTCTGGTCCAGAAACCACACTTTGAAAACCACTAGATGAGAGAAACTGAAGAAAAGTCATTATGGCTAGTTTAGTGTAACTGTGGACATGAGTGATTCAGAATACAGAAATGTAGGGAGACGACAGATTACTCAAGACCTTATAAGATTTTTGTTTGTTTGTTTTCATACTATTAAAATAAATTGAGTACAACTACTGTATACCCGTTTTTTTAAAAGAGCAATTGGGATGACCCTAGTGGACTTTAAGTGAGGAATTGATGTGATCACATCTGTAATTTAAAAAGATCACTTGATATACAGCGTGCAGAATGGATTGGAGGAGAAGCAAGAATTCATGGTGGAAAAGCAGTTAGAAGACTCTTCCAGGAGTTCAGCTGAGACCAAGGCAGTATGGTCAGAGTGATGATACAAAGGCTTAGAGAGACACGGGATATTCAGAAAGAATTAATCAATATGACTTGGTGGTGAATTAAATATAAAGGTAATGAAGAGAGAAGGGCCAAAAAATGACTAAGAACACTGCCTTCTGCAACTTAGCGTTGCTACTCAGTGAAGAAGATTCCTGGAAAAGGGCCAAGTTGGAGATGAAGGGAATTAAAGAAGGAAGGAAATATGATGGGTATTGAAGATACTTAGATTTTTTTTAGTGCAAATGTCTAGTGGACATTTGGATATATTTGGACCTGGAGCTCAATTGGAAAATATGTGCTAAACATAGATACTGGAAAGTCACTGCCTTGATGAAATTTTAAGTCGTGGTTATACATCAAATTATCTTAGGGTAAAGTATAGATTGGGAAGCTGAAAGAGCATAAGTATAAATTTATGAAAGAAAAACTAGACTGTGAAGAAACTGAGCTGTTAAAGGAAGCTGACAGACAATAGCCAGAGATGTAAAAAGGAAAAAAATATGTTATAATGCCTGATCATTTTCGTAAGGATATTTTTAGTTTTGTTTTTCCCTTCTGAGCATGTTTAGGACTTCAATTTAGCCTCAGTGTTATGACATTTCACCAGCCCATACTAAGGCCTTTTCTCATTCAAAATTTTTCTATTCTCTTTTATTTGAAATTCTAATTGTCTGACAGTGTGATCATATAATTTATAGTCCAAGCTAGGATAATTTTGAACTTGAAAGGGACATTATAAAAAAAAATATTCTGGAAAAACAGTTTGAAATAGGACCATCCAGGTAGGTAGAGTGGGCTCTAATGGTGTTATGAAGTGAGTGATTTTTTCCTTTCCAAAACTCATGTTAAAACTTAATCCCCAGTATAGTAGTTTTGAGGGGGTGAGGCCTAATGGAAGGTATTCAAGTCATGAAGGCTATGCTCTCATAAATGTATTAATGCTACTATAAAAAGAACTTTCAAGAATGAGTTCACACTCTCTTCTCTTCTTCTGCCATGTGGGGAATGGTGTTTCCCTCCTCCAGAGTGTGGAGTATTCAAGGTGACATCCTAGAAGCAAAATCAAGACCTAACCAGACAGCAAACCTGCAGGTGCCTTGATCTTATACTTGAGGGCCTCCACAACCATAAGAGAGAAAGTTCTATTGTTTATAAATTACCCAGTCTGTGGTCATCTATAGCAGTACAAAATTGGATTCAGGCAAGTGGCCTCTCGAGATTAGTAATATGTTGGACTTTCTGGATGAATCCTTTAAATATTCGATTCTATTCTCCTTATTTCCATTGCTTCATTTTCTGCTTTCTCAGGGATTTCTTCAGTTAATAATTGAAGCACTAAAAGGCCTTATGGGAAAATTTGTATGGGGACATTGTTTTTTCCTGGTGCTTTTACTGTGCAGGGAGCAGGAAGAAAGCAGGGTATTTTTGTTTTTCGTTTCTGTTCGTTTGGTGGGAAAGGACCCCTTTGATCAAATGTCAGTATTTCCATATTTTTGCTTATTTCTTTGTTTCCTCAGAATTGTACAATTTATTTAACAACCTTTTATTCTCCAACTCACTTTCAGGAGTAGGTTGTGAGAAGAGGGAAAGGTCTCTGTGTTCAGCGTGTTGACCCACATTTACTCCCTCTTCCAGCCTTAAGCCTCATCCTACACTCTCTTGTGCCTGAAGTCCTGCAGTGTGGAGCTCTAACAGTTCTGTTCATTTGCAGAATTGTCCTCCTGCTCTCTGCAGTCAGAAACACTGGGCCTTTCAAACATATTTTTAGCACCCACTATTCACTATTACTTCTGCTGCACTGTCTCAGGTGATTGGTGGGACTACTAGGCCTTTTTCTCATCAGAATCCCCTCTGTAGACGTTTGGAATGCAATTTCCTCCACTCTACTCAATCATTTAACACTCTTTTACCTTCTTTTTTTCCCCAAAAATATCAGTTAAAATATTTGGCTTCTGATATCTGCTCTTTTTTCTTCTTCTTTATTTTCTAATCATTGTGGCAATATGTGTTATTCTTTGACTTTCACTCTTGGTATTTGGGAAATGAGAGGATATGATCTCATGCATTTTTACCATGAGGTTATTATCTCATTTTATCTTTGCCTTTTGAATTCGCGTAAGTGGTTGAATTTTACATGCAGAAATTTTACCTACTTCATCAGCCAAGACATCTGAATAATACTCTTTTATGGTGTCTCTCTACCGTCATGTTTTAAAGGGTCTCCCTTTACATCTAGATCAGATGTAAGCAATCTTTTTCTATTCAGACTGGTATAGTAATTCTTTAAGGCTTTGTGGGCCATATGATCTCTGCCATAACTACTCAACTCTGCTATTACAGTACAAAAGTAGCCATCAACAATGTGTAAAGGAGTAATCATGACTGTGTTCCAATAAATATTCATTTACAAAATCAGATGGCAGACCAAATTTGGCTTGTCGGCCACAGTTTACCAACCTCTGCTCTAGAGTACAGTAATACTAACTTATGTTTTCAATAAGTAATGTCATGCTTACCTTTTTACATTTAAATCTTATGTCATCTGAAATTTATTTTGTAATGTAAAATTTGGTCAGAATCTGACTGCATATTTTTTCTAAAATAATCAACTATTCTAATATAATATATTTTATTATTCATTATGTTTTATAAATTTGTAATTCTAACTTTTTAATATACTAAAACTTTTATATACTTCCTCCAATTTGAAAAACCTTTTCTCAAGATTTTATATTGATTAAATCTATTGAAGTTATATGTAAAATCTCATAGTACAATTCTTTGTACATATTACTAATGCAACAGTGTCAGTATTAGTCCTGTCTTAGTCTGTTTTGTGCTGTTATAACAAAATGCCACAGATGGATAATTTATAATAAACAGAAATTTATTTGGCTCACGGTTCTGGAGACTGGGAAGTTCAAGATCTATGACATCCAGTGAAGGCCTTTTTGCTGCATCATAACATGGAAGATGGCAACACAGGGGCAGCAGGAAGGTAGAGAGAAAGAGAGTGAGAGAAAATGCCAAACTCATTCTTTTATAAGAATTTCATACCCAGAATACTAGCATTCGTTTGTTTATGAGGGCAGAGACCTCATGACTGAATTCTCTCTTAAAGTTTCCACCTATCAACACTGTTGTACTGGGGATAGCTTACAACATTGGGGTGAACTCTGGGGACACGTTCAAACCATAGCAAACATATTAGTGTACTGATTCCTCAAATATGATACATAAAATAATTAAAATACAACTAAAAATATGGTGAACAATTAGGAAACAGATAAAATCACCTTTTATATCCTTGTTGCATTTTTCCTCTATTGTATGTGAAGCCTCTTTTTTGTCTTTTTCCTAGCATATTATGGTGACATGATCTCCCTTTTGGTTTAAGGCTTTCTCAACATATAAAAGCCATTCACTGTGACTTTTCTTGGTGAATGGCTCATTATAATTTCCAAGATCCTGTTGTTTTACCATCTTGGAAAACAAATAAAAATGACACTGCTGAACGCTCCACTAAAACAAACTAGATTTATTCTGAAGAGTTCAGTGAACAGCATTTTGAATGAGCTCCATAATGGGCTTTTTAATTAAATGAATATAGTCATTTCATAGAGGCAATTCTCATTAGTAGAGCAGTATCAAGATGACCATTTCGTTCTAATTGTGCTGTGTGTTTATATAAGGGGCCTCATTTTAGGGTTGGTTTGAATAGATTTATATCTAATCATGTCATGACATCTAATACATTTGAAAGGTAAATATTATTGCTTTTCCAAAGACAAATAATCTCAATAAAAATAAAATGCTTTTCCCAGTGATTTGCTGTTCTTTTATTTCTACCGAATGAGATATTTCACATATTGCCTTAATTCTTTAAGTTGTCTTAGATTTATTTACTTTCTATTATAGACTGAAGTTTGTGTACTCCAAAATTTGTAAGTTGAAGCCCTAATGCACAGTATGGCTGTAGTTAGAGATAGGATCTCTAAATAAGACACTGAATTTACATGAGGTTATAAGGATGGGGTATGGATCTGATAGGATAAGTATCTTTATACATAAATAAACCAGACAGCCTCCTTGTATGCATGGTTGTGCTCTCTCTCTGTCTGTCTCTCTCTCGCTTTCTTAGTGCATAAGCACTGAGGAAAGGCTACGTAAGAACAAAGGGTAAAAATGACTGCCTATAAGCCAGGAGGAAAGTTCTTACCAGAAACTGACACTGTCCTTAGATTTCCAGCCTCCAGAACTGAGAGAAATTACCTTTCTGTTGTTGAAGCCACCCATTCTCTGGTATTTTTTATGGATGCGTGAACTCAGTAATACACTTTCCCATATGCAATTCTTAAATAGCAATATTCTGAGATGCTGTGAGAGGTATGCAAGTATTATATATATACATATATACATATATACACACACACACACACATATATATATATATAAACTTAAAGAAGTTTGAGTTTAACATGTCTTTCTCTAACAAGTTAGATCTTTTAATACCTGATGGTCTTCCTTTGTATAGACACCATCAGGAAAAGGTATCATTAAACATTAGAGCCTTCCTCAAGAGGAAAATGAGACTCCAGTTTGAATTGTTGGATCATGTGAAATCTAGGTATAAAAATATATATGCAAGTAACTTCCTTCTATAAGATATAGTAGGGAAAGAGAGATAAAGTATAACTTTACAGTAAAAGACGCTTTACACTACATTAGCCAGGGGATTAAAAAGAACATCATCAGTGCCATTATTTTAATGGGGTGTATCTGTATAGCAGGAAAAAGAAAAACTGTTTTCTTCTACAATACTCTTAACACTCACTTAACACTTTACTTCTGATACCAGATGTATGAGTGTTTTCCCCACATCAACCAATTTTCTGACACCAGCTGGGTGTCCTACCATTCAATTCGTTTTTGAAACTATCCACCTGGAAATAGTGTCAGATCCCACAATTTAAAGACTTAGATTCACAAGATACCTCCACTTCAGATGTTAATCAAAGTAGTAGGCCTCAAGGTTCCCCACAATGTCTGTCCAACTTGGCTACCAATCACAGGTCCCTATTCCCTGCTTCTCATGTACAATCACTTGCTAGAGTGGCTCGCAGAACTCAAAACCACAATTTACCTATTAGATTGCTGATTTATTGCAAAGGATGTAAATAGGGAACAGCCAGATGGAAGAGATGCAGGGGACAAGGTGTGAAGAAAGGGGAGTGGAGTTCCCTGCCCTCTCCAGGTGCACCACTCTCAACGAATCTCCATGTGTTCAGCAACCCAGAAGCTCTCCAAACCCCATACTTTTAGGGGTTTATGATGGCTTTGTTACTTAGGCATGATTGATTAAATCATTGGCCTTAAGTGATTAACTCAACCTTCGGCCCCTATCTTTTCCCTGGAGGTCTGGGGATGGAGCTGAAAATTTTAACCTTCTAATCATTTGTAATCCTAAGATTTTTTCCCTTGCAACCAACCCCCCATCACAAGGGTTTTTCCAAAGCTACCTAATTGATATAAACTCTAGTATGGTTGAAAGGTGTTTATTCTGAATAACAAAAGACCTTCCTTTTACCTTTATCACTCTCATCACTTAGGAAATTTTCAGAACTCTAGGAGATCTGTGCCAGGATTAGGAGCAAATACATTATTATAAGTCACAATATTGCAGTACCCTTGGTACGATGTGATATCCCTGCCCAAAACACATAATCACAGTTTAACCATGAGATAAATATTAGAAAAACCAAAATTGAAAGACACTTTACAAAATGCCCAACCAGTACCCCTCAAAATTGTAAAGGTCATCAAAGGCAAGTAAAGTCTGAGAAACTCACAGTCCAACAAAGTCTAAGAAAATATGAAAATAAAACGATATGTCATTTTGGATGGGATCCTAGAACAAAAAAAAAGACATTAGGTAAAAACTAAACAAATATAAATAAAGTACAGATTTTAATTAAACATAATGTGTCCATAATCACTAGCTATAACAAATGTACCATACTAATGTGTTAATAATAGGGGAAATGGGAAGGGGTATCTAGCAGCGATCTCCAACATTTCTGGCAGAAAGGACCAGTTTTGTAGAAGACAATTTTTCTATGGACTGGGGTGGGGGAACGGTTTTGGGATGCTTCAAGTGCATTACATTTGTGGTGCACTTTATTTCTATTATTATTACATTGTAAGATGTAATGAAATAATTATACAACTCCCCTAATGTAGAAAAAGTAGGAGCCCTGAACTTGTCTTCCTGCAACTAGACGGTCCCATCTAGGGGTGATGGGAGACACTGACAGATTGTGAGACATTAGATTTTCATAAGGAGTGTGCAACCTTGATCCTTTGCATGCTCGGTTCACAATAGGGTTCGTGTTCCTGTGAGAATCTAATGCCACCGCTGATTTGACAGGAGACGGAGCTCAGGTGGCAATGCTGGAGAGTGGCTGCAAATACAGAGGAAGCTTCGCTCAATCACCTGCTGCTCACCTCCTGCTGTGAGGCCTGGTTCCTTACAGGCCATGTACCAGTCTGTAATCCAGGCTGGGTTGGGAACCCCTGTTGTATAGGACCTCTACTGTGATGAGATTAAGTAAATCAGAAAGGACTAAAAAATTTTAAGTTAAAAATGTGTAGACAGGGGATTGTATTTTATTGTTGTTGTTTATTTGATTTTTACACAAATATCAATAGGAGCCATAGACCAGGATGAAGAACCCTCTGTCTCCACCATGATCAGTTATCCTAATGCTGTTAGGCATCCTGTTAGATCCTGTGACCCTTTTCTGGGACCCCAGGTGTATTAGTCAGGAAAGGCTAGGTTTAGCAATTCAAAAAATAATAAGGACTTAATGCAATCCAGCTTTATTTATTTCTCATGTTTTATTTCCAGTTTGAGACACCAGCGGAATTTTCTTATTCAGGGACCGAGACTGACAAAAGCTTCACATGACACCACCATCTCGAACAAGGTTCTAGTTTCATCAGAATGAGAAAAGATATCCTGGATGATTACAAAAAAGACTTTTCACTGCCCTTGTCCAGAAATGTCTAACATCACTTCTCTTCACAGCCCATTGACTAGAGCATATGTAACCATGGCTAGCTGTGAGAGGACTGGGAAATGCAGGGAAAATAATAGAATATTTGGTGAGTGGTAAATTTACCACACATTCTTATTTTCTCTTTCTGCACTACCCTTTGGCTTACTTTTATCCAATTTCTTTTTTTATTACTACTCCCAAAATATTTGAGAACTCTGTTTTTATAAACTCTGCTTTATATTTTGTGCTCACAATATGCTCAATCCTTTCTTTAGAGGAACTACGAATACCACTATAGATCCAATTTTTTACCTATAGGCTAAACACAATACTCATGCTTCCTCCAATTTGTGTCTGCCTAAGACTTATCAATGAAAAAAATAGGAAATATAGAATAAGTATAATATATGTGAATATAGGAGACTTATTTTGAAGTGATGGGGGATAGTACAGGTTACCCTATGGTTCATCTCTTGAAATCATTACTCTAAAATTGTCACCAATTCTAGTGTCATACATTCACATAAGGTTCCCAACTGCATTTTGATCAGGCTTGGTGAGGCTTTACTTTCATAAGGAGATTGTTCTCTTGCCTTCTAAATTGGATAATTACTATTTTAACAACCCACTCCAAATCTAAATGCCCAATCACCTATGAAAATGCTATGTTTTGACAGCATTTATTGAATGTGTGCCCTTGAATTTAGTTGAATTAGCTGTTGCATCCTGGTGCAAATTCAGTCTACATTTACTTTTCTTAATTGCATCAAGAACTAAATGATGACAAATTAGAATCTCTTTCAAAATATTGTAGTTAATAGCTATTAGAAAAACATATGTTAATTTGTGCTAAGGAGTGGTTTGGTATCTAAATATTGTTATCCACTTGTATAGTAGTGTATTATAAATCACAACTGCTCATTGATAGCAGCCAATCAACTATCTACACAAACACACACGATTTCTTGGTAGTACTTCCCATTTCTTCAATGATAGGTGAAGTATTAGAGAAAATCTATATAAGCGCCTGGAGACTGCCCTATGCATTTTTGCTCTGTTCATATTTTCTACCTCTTCAACCTCTTCTAAGAAATTTTGGATGAGTTTATTCTTTCACTGTGTAAGCTATGCCTTGCCCACATATTTGTAAAGCTGAATATTCTGTAAATTTGAGAAATATAACCTCTCTTAAAAATCTAGTAAAGACCTTCTATAATTATCTAATACAGAATTATATCTTGCTAGTTGCCGAAGAAACCCTATCATCTATTAGACTGCTTCTTTTAATTTACATCTTAAACTTCCTGACACTAATTTTCTTTTCGCTTCACACCTCTCCGCATGGAACACCCTCTCCTTTCCTTACTGTGCTTCTCTTACAATTCACAACAATCAATTGAAGAGACAAGACTTTATTTTGACCTACAAGGCTCTTGAAATGGGCTGATCTATTGAACCTCTTTGTTCATCAAACAAGTAGGTGTTATATATGGAAGGAATGAAAACTAAGCTGATTATATCAATACTGTAAAAATTATTTTCTTTTGGCCTTGCATATGATATATCCTTTGTACTGAATCATGTTCACTATCTTAGCTCGTTTTTCTCCATTCCTGGATACTCACCTAGACCACTCACTCATCCTTCATATATAACCTTAGGGAACACTCACTTTGGAAAAGGTGTGCCTATGTTTTAACCCTGGATCTGCTTTCCTACCTATTGAACACCACACTTCCAAAACTTCTTTTATTTTACCATAACTATTTATGTCTATTCGTCTGTATCCTTTTCAGATTTCCCACAAAAGTATGTCTTGATTATTAATGCCTCACTAGTGTGGTGGTATATAGTCCTTGAAACATAGATAGCCCTCAAAAAATGCTGTTGAATGAATTAAAATTATAAATAATGATGATGATGACAGCTCATAAATATTGAGAAATTGCTATTTGTCAAGTACTCAGCATGTTGTGTGCATTGTCTCAATTGACACTCGTAACGCTTTTTAAGGACAGTATTATTGTTTCCAATAAAAGATGTTTTTGAGAGATTAAAAATTTTGCTCAATGTCATACAGCCAGTTACTGGAAGAGCCAGAAATCACATCTAAGTTTACTGAATTCTTAAGCCCATATTATTGACTCAGCATATTCTAATATTAGTACTTTAAAATACACAAAATTTTTATTAAAGTTTTTTATATTTGTTTTTGAGTATTCTGATTAGTGTCAAATATCTCCATAATAATTTCTGGTCAATAGTGTACACATTTAATTACAGTAATTTTAAAATATGTTTTGATGTTTCCTAGTAAAAATCTATAACTCTGCTTCTTCAGGTTTCCTTCTCTAAATACTAAGATGTTATACATCTTTGCAATTATCTTGCTTTTGTTTTGGTTTTGTTTTAATTTTTGCCTGGTATGTTTTCAAAAATATCACTCTTCTATTATTATTATTAATAGGTGAACTTTATCAGAATTTAGTTGTTTCGGCGAAAGTCTCACTGAGATTTCTATTTGAGTTGTGGAACTTGTATTTAAAAAGAAAAAAAAATAAGAATGCTGAGAATATGCAGCTATTCATTTGCCCTATTTCCAAGTTTTTAATAATTTTCCTTAATATAACCAATAATTTAACCATAACAAAAAGGGTTTACTAGTTTACTGTCTCAGTGCCATGTTTGTTTTATTGAATTATTTTGTTTTTTTCCTGATTTTTAATTTTGTAATAATTATAAATTCACAGGAAGTTGCAAAGATAGTACAGAGTTGTCAGGTACTATATATCCAGGGTTCCTCATGGAGTATACATTATATAACTATAAATGCAACAGCAAATCCGGTAAACTGATGGTATTATAAAATGTTATTATAGATCTATGTCATTTTATTGCGTGAGTATATTCATGGAACCACCACTACAAAACACAATCAAGATACAGAACTATTGCATCACCATAAATATCTCCATTGTGCAATGATCTGTGGTATGGTAGTATGTGCTTAGCTTTTTGAAAAACTGTCAAGCTATCGTGACTTTGCCATACATATTACATGTTCATTGGCAGTAAAAGGGACATTTTCTTCACATCCTCATCAGTATTTGGTAGTGTCACTATTTTTACCTTTAGTTATTTTACTAGATGTGTAGTGATGTTTCTTCATAGTCTTTTTTTTTCTTTTTTCTTTTCTTTTTTTTGCGGGGGGGACAGAGTTTTGGTCTTATTGCTCAGGCTAGAGTGTAATGGCACGAACTCGGCTCACCGCAACTTCTGCCTCCCAGATTCAAGCGATTCTCCTGCTTCAGCCTCCCTAGTAGCTAAGATTACAGGCATGTGCCACCATGCCTAGCTAATTTTTTGTATTTTTTGTAGAGACGGGGTTTCTCCGTGTTGGTCAGGCTGGTCTCGAACTCCTGACCACTTCATTGTCTTAATTTACATTTCTCTATGGGTATTGCTATTGAATATCTTCCCACATGGTCATTTGCCATTAATGTATTCTCTTCAGTAAAATGTCACTTGATGTTTTTCTCCATTTTCTAATTGGATTTGTGTGTGTGTGTTGTGTTTTTAAGTTTGTTATAAATTTTTGATCTAAGTTATTTATCAGCTTTATGATTTGCAAATATTTTCTCTCAGTCTATAACTTCTCTTCTCCTTCTCTTGTCAGGGCTTTCATAAAGCAAAAGAAAAACATATAAAAGTCTTCTAATCTGTGAATATCATGACTTTCCATTTATAAAGATATTTTATTTCATCAGCAGTTGGATTTTCCAGTAAAAAAGTGCTCTGCCTGCTTTATTAAATGTACAACTATGTATTTCCCCTTTTATGAGTGGTTTTAACTGGTAGTGTACTTTTAATTTTGGTTTTCACATATTTATTGATAGCATATTAAAATGCAATTTTTATAAAGTTTATTTTGCACTCTGTGAATTTTTTTTAAAATCATGTATTTATTCTAGAGGTTTTTTTTTCTTTGTTTTTTTAGATTATTTTACTTGGCTGATACTTCCAATTCTCTTTAAAATAGCAGTGGTGAGAGTCCATAGCCTTGCCTTATTCGCAGCCTTAGGAAAAAACATTCAGCTTTTCACTATTAACTATGATGTTAGCGGTAGGATTTTTGTAGCCTTCAGAAAAAATATTATCAAGTTGAAGAAGTTCCCCTCTAGTACTAGTTTTCTGAGTTTTTGTCATGAATGGGTGCTGAAATTTGACAAAGCTGTTTTCTGTATCCAGTGATGTTACCATGCAATTTTTCTTCTTTAGCCTATTAATATGGTGGGTTACATTTCTTGATTTTAAAATATTGATCCAGCATTACATTGCTGGAATAAACCCAAGTTTGTCATGTTCTATACATCTTTTATATATTGCTTGTTAAGGGTTTTTGTGTCTGTTTTTCCTGAGGAACATTGGTTCCCTCCCTCCCTCCCTTCCTCCCTTTCTTCCTCTCCTCCCTGTGGACTTTATCAACTGGTTTTGGTAACAGAATAATATCAGCTACATATAATGTTAACAAATTGTATAAGTCTGTTTTCATGCTGCTGATAAAGACATCCCCGAGACTGAGTAATTTATAAAAGAAAGAGGTTTCATTGACTCACAGTTTCACATGGCTGGGAGGCCTCACAATCACGGCAGAAGGCAAGGAGAAGCAGAGTCACCTCTTACAGGGAGGGTGGTAGTTGAGAGCTTGTATAGGGGAACTCCCCCTTATAAAACCATCAGATCTCATGAAACTTACTCACTATCATGAGAGCAGCTCTGGGAAGACCCACCCCTATGATTCAATTACCTCCCACGGGATCCCTCCCACAACATGTTGGAACTGTGGGAGCTACAATTCAAGATGAGATTTGGGTGGGGGCATAGCCAAACAATATGAGAAGTCTTCTCTTTTCTTCTGCTTTTTTAGATGAGCTTGTTTAAAATCATTAATTCTTCTTCAAATGTTTGGTATAGTTTACCAATGACACCATTCTAGACTGGAGATTTATTTTTTAGTATTTTTAAATAAACAATTAAATTTCTTAATTGATATTGGGCAAGTTACACTCTCTATTTCAAATTAGCCGAGTAGTGATAATTTGTGCTTTCAATAATTGGTCCATTTTACATGTGTTGTAAAATTAATTTTTGTAGAATTGTTTGCATCATTCTGTTATTAACCCTCTGATATTTGCTGAGACTATAAAGATAACCCCAATATTATTCATGACATTGGTGTCTTACCTCCTTGCTGTTTCTCTCTCTCTCTCTCTCTCTCTCTCTCAGATATTAAACTAGAGGCTTATCCATTTTATCAATCTTCTCAAAGAACCAGATTTTGTTACGTTGAATTTCTCTATTGTTTATTGTTTTTATTTCATTGATTTCTGCTTCTGTTGTCTCATTATTTTCTTCCTTCTTCACACTTTGGGTTTATTTTGCTCTTCTTTTTCTAGTTCCTTAAGGTGGGAATTTATATTGCTGATTTTAGACTTTTTGGTTAATGCTATACATTTTTTTAATGCTATAAATTTATCTTCCATCACTGCTTGAGGTAGAAACCACATATATTGATAGGAAATTTCATTTTTATTCAGTTAAATGTATTTTTTTTTCTATTTCCCTTGGGATGTTCTTTTTGACACATGGATTAGTTAGAAGTGTGGTTTGATTTCCAAATACTTGTGTATTTTCCTGTTATTGTGCTATTATTGATACCTACTCTGATGCCACTGCAGGCATAATGTATGCTCTGTACAATTTCAATGTGTTTCAATATTTTGAAGTGTGTTTCATGGACTAGATACAATCTATTTGATAAATGTTCTGTGAACATATGAAAATAATATGTAATCTCCTGTTGATGGGTAGAGTGGCCAATAAATGTCAATTAGATCCTGTAGTTTAATGATAGTGATACTGGTTCTTGTATATACTTGCTGAACTTCTGTCTAGTTGTTTATCATTGCTTAAGAGATGGGAGTGGAAGAATTGACTGTAATTGTGCATAAGCCTATTTCTCCTTTTAATCTATAAGTTTTTGCTTCACATATTTTGTATCTCTGTTTGGTGAATGCATATTTAGGCTTAATGTCTTTCTGCTGGATTTGCCCTTTTATCACCATGTAATGACTTTCTCTGATACTAGTAATTTTGTTTGCCATGAAGTATATTTTATGATATATTAATATAGCTATGACTATTTTCTTTGATTATTCACATATTCTTTATATATACTTTTACTTTTAACCCACATATATCATGATATTTTAAGTGAGTTTCTCATATACAACATGAAGTATAGCATCACATTTTTAAATTCACTTCTTTCACCTTTGTCTTTTGTTTTATTTAGATTATTTACATTTAATGAATGCAATTATTGATATGTCATCGCTTATGACCATCATTTTTTTTTTTTCTGTTTGCCCTCTCTCTTTTCTATTTCTCTGTTTGCTTTTACTTCTCTTCCTGCAGGTTACTTGACCATTATTTAAAATTCTGTTTTTATTTATCAATAGTGTTTTTAAGTATATCTCTTTGTATAGAATTTTTAAGTATTTGTTCTATGCATGACTTACTAAGTTCTACTGCCATCAACGTTTTAACAGCTCAACTGAAGTATAGAAAACGTTTATTCCTTTATTTTGCTTTACTCTCCCTTGATTATAAGCTAATTATGTTAAATTTATTTTCTTTACATTTATTGAGAACTGCATTTGGCAGAGTTAAAATGTTTACTTCTACCATCAAAAATAATATAGAAAACTCAATAGAAAAATGAAAGATCTATTTTATCTACCCATATTTTTTATTTCTATTTTTCATCCTTCCTTCTTAATATTCCAAGATTTGTTCTTTTATTAACTTCCTTCTGTTTAGAGAATTCCCTAAGGCTGTTCTTTTAGGGTAAGTTTGGCAACATTTCCCTTTTGTTTTGTTTTGTTTTACCTTTTTGTTTATTTTATATTCCTCCATCAGACAATGGCTTGATATTTCTTTCATTCATGAAGAATAGTTTTGCTTGATATAGAATCTGAGATGACAGTTCTTTTACTAGCTTTTAAAAAATGTGGTACCACTTTCTTTTTGCCTTTATGATTTCTGATGACAAATTCACTGCCATTTGAACGTTTTTCCTCTAAAGATAAGGTGCTATTTCTCTCTGTTTTCAATACTTTTTCCTTTCCTTAGTTTTCAGATGCTTACTTTATCTATAGGTATACATATGTGTGTACACCTATATAGGTGTGTATATGTATGTATGATGTGTGTATATATATAAAAACATACATATATTGTCCTGATTGAGATTTGCTCTTCTTGAATTTGTAAGTTTATATCTTGTCAACTTTGGAAAGTTTTCAGACTGTTTCTTTAACTACCTTTTCAACCCTTCTCTATTTTCTTCTCCCAGGAGTATGATCATGAATGTTAGATCTTTTGTAATAGTCCCACAGATTCCTGAGATTTTGCTTTTTCCCCCCAGGTTATTTTTTCTGTTGTGCAGATTGGATAATTGTGTTTTTAAAAAATGAAGATTACATACTTTTGATTATACTCTCTTCATATTCTTTTTAATATATTCTATTTCTTCAAAATCTATTTTATAATTATATCACATCATAATTGCTCATAGAGGCAAATATATGTTGGACAATTTAAAATGCTTATCAGATACTTCTCACATTCATATCATCTCAATGTTGGCATCTGTTCGTTGTCATTTCCTTTTCCAGTTGAGATTTTTCTGGTTCTCAATATGTCAAGATATTTTTTAAAAAATTAAATTATGAATAACTGCAGGACTGGGTATGAGACTCTAGATATCATTTAAATATTGTTCAGGTTGGTCTCTCTGAAACAGCTTCAACAGAGGAAGGGAGAGTTCTTCTCATTACTGCTAAGTTGAAGCCCAGATTCCCTGGTTGGCCTCTGTTGACAGCTGGAGTATAAGACAGAACCCTCTTTACTACTGGGTGGTGGTAAATTCCTACTCTACTAGGTCCACCCCAACTAAAAGTCGGGAAGAGTACCTTATAACCCTAAAGTATTAATAAAAGTACAGAATTCTCCCATTTTCAGTGTATGGGTGTTTGATTAATCATTTTATTTATTTTTATTTTTTCTTATGTTTGATAATGGGAGGGCTAATAGCCACATTTTATATTAAGACCAATGTATTAGGACCAGTAATTAATGCAAGAGACAGAGAAGGCGAGGAGAATGTAACCACCCTGGTATTAGCGTGGACACTTGGGAAACCATCATTGGTCTTCCAGGAACTATGAAATTTAGAAGATGGCGAGAGAATTATTGGGCATAGAAGAAATTTAAGGCAGTTTTACTTAGATTTAAAAGCCAGGGATGGAACAACACAAAGACCATATGAAGGCATAGGAAGAAGGCAGCCATCTATAAATCAAGGTGAGAGGCATGAAACGAAACAATCCTTACAAGGCCTTGATCTTAGACTTCTAACATCCAGAACTTTAAGAGAATAAATTTCTCTTGTTTAAGCTGCATGTCATTTCCTCCCCCAAATCCAGGGATGTCCCCATCTCAGATGCAGGCAACTTTTTTCTTAGTCACAACTCTTTTCCCTCCCCATGGTTGCCCGTCTTCTTTTAGAGACAGTGATGCTTTTCTCCTTGCCCTTCCAGTTGCTTGCACTTTGTTGAAATTTTGGAAGGATCACCTTGAAGATTGGGTTTGTTTTGGTTTGAATTTGTTAAAATGAAATGAGGTAGGAAACAAAAAAGTTTAAAATTCACTTTAATTTTCTTTTCTGTTTCAGAGGCCCTCAAATCTAAGAAGAATTAGAAGGGTAGTGACATAGAGTCATAGCAGCAAGTGTGACATGGGTCTTCTGTCTCCATGTTGGTTGTGCCACTAAGTTGGTTAGGGCATTGCTCCTGTTCCTGCAGAGGTTAAGTTGACCTTGTTTGTTAGAAAAAAGACAGACAAAAATCCCAACCTCTTTTTTGCAAATCTGGCTGCCCCAAGTATATGTAGGGTACAATATATGCCAATGCAGTATCCCTATACTGTGTCAGCTAAGGTATCTGATGACCTTCCCCAAGGCTATAATTGGATCAAGATTTACATCCCTTACATGCTCCAGCAACTTCCCTATTTCAGGTCTCAGATATTCTAAAGCAGACCTATTGGAATCTGCTTCACACATTTCTCATACCAACTATTGTCTTGAATTTGGTGAATGATGGATTTGTTGACTTTTCATCAGATCCAACTATATCTTTATCTAAAGTTCTCAAAGTTTCTTGCATATTATTATCTGTCTGCAAGTCTTAGGGAATATTTTATTTTAAATATTTTTTAAATTAATGTGTTCATGATTCTGAGCTCCCATTATAGTAGGCTTATGGAAAATGCAATCT
>NW_012115699.1:3582979-3583314 GCF_000951035.1 Colobus angolensis palliatus | reverse complement strand
GCGCCCGACTGCTACTTTCTGAAAATAGGAAGAAGAGGTAAGTATACAAGGACAATATGTGAACATTTTCCTGCTGCACACAGTGTATGACTTTGATCATTTCAGTGGGAATATTGGAAAGGAAGAGAAATCAAATCCATGTGCTTAAGCCTTTACCTTTCTGAATAGCTTTTATATTTTTCTGTACAATTTGTGTTCATATTTTACTTTACCAATTAATGCATATATCTACATTTAAATATATTTATGAAATCACTTAAAAAGACCAGTTTATGCACATATAAATTAGTATATGAATATATTTACATAGTGTATATATAACGTTTCAGTAGTGT
>NW_012115699.1:3574140-3581762 GCF_000951035.1 Colobus angolensis palliatus | reverse complement strand
TTTTTAATATTTTCGATAACAATGCAGTGTTAGATATGTCTTTTGCAAATATTTTCCTATGGTTTGTGGCTTCTCATTTCATGCTCTTGGCAGTGTCTTTGGTAGACCAAAAAAATCATTTTAATTTATTTATTTTATTTTTTTTGAGATGGAGCTTGCTATTGTCACCCAGGCTGGAGTGTAATGGCGCAATCTAGGCTCACTGAAACCTCTGCCTCCGAGGTTCAAGCGATTCTTCTGCCTCAACCTCCTGAGTAGCTGGGATTACGGGCACTTGCCACCACGCCCAGCTAATTTTTGTATTTTTAGTAGAGACGGAGTTTCACCATGGTGGCCAGACTGGTCTCATACTACTGACCTCAGGTGATCCACATGCCTCAGCCTCCCAGAGTGCTAGGATTACAGGCATGAGACCCTGCGCTCAGCCCCCAAATTTTTAATTTTAATGAATTTCAGTTTATCAATTCTATCATGCTCGTGGTGTTGTACCTAAAAATTTATTACCAACCCTAGTTCATCTAAATTTTCTTCTATGTTATTTTTCTAAGAGTTTTATATTTTTTCTTTTATATTCGGGTTTATGATCCATTTTGAATAAATTTTTGTAAAGAGTATAAGGTCTCTGTTTAGATTCATTATCTTGTATGTGAATGTCCTGTTGTTCTGACATCATTTGTTGGAAAGATTGTTCTTCTCCATTATATTGTCTTTGTTCCTTTGTCAAAGATCAGTTGACTATATTTATGTGGGTCTATTTTATGGTTTTGGGTTCTCTTTCATTGGTCTATTTATCTATTATTTTGCCAGTACCATACTGTCACGATTGCTATAACTCTATGGTAAGTTTTGAAATGAGATAGTGTCAGACCTCCAAATTTCTTCTTCTCCTTCAGTACTGTGTTGGCTATTCAGGGTCTTTTATCTGTCTGTATAAAGTTTAGAGTTAGTTTATATCTACAATATAACCTTCTGGAATTTTGATCAGCATTACATTGAATTTATATATCATCTGGGAAGAACTGACACCTTGACAATATCAAATCTTTCTGTCCATAAACATGGAATATCTCCGTATTTATTTAGTTATTGTTTGATTTCATTAATCAGAATTTGCAGTTTTCCCCATGTCTCCTACATGTTTTGTTAGATTTTTATCTATTTTATTGTTTCAAAATATACTGATTTTGTGTTCATATTTTAATTTGCCACTGAATATACATATATACATATTAAAAACATATACAAACACATATATACCCACATAAAACACACCATTATTTTGTATTCATATATTATTATAAAAATGAATGCATATATACATTTATATGTTCATAAAAACAGTTGGAATTAATGTGTATATAAATTAATATATACATATTTATGTAACATAATACATAAAAATGTTGCAGTAAGTTTTACAGGTTATATTAGAATGTCTAATAATCATTCTGGTATATTAGTATAACCAGCTTACAAAGGAAAACATTCTCTAAGTAATATAAAGTCTTAAAATGATATACCAATACTATACTAATATTATTAATATCATATACCATATTATTAATTAGCATCATTAATATAAACAAAGTCATAATTTTAAAATCATCAATTGCATTTACATGAAGAACTAAACATAAAAGTACAATTGCAAAATATGAATTCATCTCTGTTTTTATGTGAAACTTGTCTTATTATAGACAAAGGCCTAATAGTTTTTCTTTGGTATTTCCAGGGAAGAACCTATTATTGGAAGAACAATATGACATTTTTGTATGCTCAAAATTTTCTCTCCAACCTCTTAGCAATTGCAGATGTTGGCAGAGTAATGAGCATAGGGAGCTGTGGTGAGCAACTAAGTTATGAAAAATAAGAGTCAATTTAGAGTTATTAGGTAGTTTGTAACTTTCAGGTACAGTATCTTCAAAATGGCAATGAATTCAGCAAAGTAGTTCTGTTCTGAGTGCAAGGTATAAAGAACAAATAGTCCTATGATTTCTAAAGCACCTGTCTAAGAGACAACATTGCTAGAAACTAGAAAATAGAGGGATGGTTTTTTCATGTATATAACAAAAAACGAGAAAACGTTTCAGTAAGTCATATGATAGTGTGGTTTCATCATCCTTCAATTCACCTGCACCAAGTTTTAAGTGAATAAAAACTGCAGGTACTCAATTCTGTACATTGCATATTCCTCACTCCTTGTGAAGTTATATTTTGCTTTCCTTGTATAGTTATTCATATCTTATTAAAATGACTAGTGTATTATCAAGTGTTTACTATAGTGCTAAAACAACCCATAACACACTTCTGCACTTCTGTTAAACAAAATGTTATGTGACCTCATTCAATATAATTAATAACAAACAGAGCTCATTCTTATTTAGAAAATGAAGTAAAAATTGCATGGATCACACAGGTGAAAATGTGATTTTGAAAGTATTAAAAATAGTAATTTATGGGTGTAAATATAAAACATATTTTGCAAACACATTTATATACACTGGCATATTTGCCTCTGGGAATAGTACTATATATTCATCCAGAAGTTTTATATTTTGCTTAATAAAAAAGATAAAACAATGGACAAATGATAATAATATGTCTATATATGCATATATGTATACATGTATATATGCATGTATATATGTATATGCATATAGTCATATATATACACATATGTATATTATTATCATAACTCTACATATGTACACACAGCCGTATATCCATATAAATATCCATATATACATTCATTGTGACATTTTATCATTACACCTATATTGTGAGGTAGGTAGGGAATTTCAACTTGATTTTCAAGGTGGGAAAATCAGAGGATAATGTCTAAAGAAGCTTTCTGGAATAGAATTTTCTGTGATGATGCAAATGTTCTACATCTGTGCTGTCCAATTTGGTAGCCTCTATACCCATGTGGCTATTGAGCATTTAAATTATGTTTTGTGTGACTGGGAAATTAAATATTTAATTTAATTTGATTTTAATTTAAATGTTAATATTCACATGTGCCAATTTTGAACAGCACAGATGCACAATACTGTTCATTTATACACTGATCCAATTATTTACCTTTGTAGTGTTTATATATTGGCGAAATGTCACCAGAATTGGACCCATGCCTTCTGAGTAATTTCATCATGCTGATCACACTGTGAAGCTAGTGAAGTACTTTGTCTAATTCCCAATTTACGGGGAAGCAGAGATTAGAAAGCATATTCAGATGGAGATATGTCCTAAATGCTAAGCAATTAAATTGTAGAAAACAAACTGTTGATCAGCCACTGAACCTCGTGAAATAAATTGTTTTGTCACTTGCAAATGTTTATATCTAGAATCACACACATTTCAAAGTAAAGGAAGCTTTGCTTACTCATCAGTAAAGTTGGCTAGTCAAACCAGGATCAGAAACACCCAGAGAAGATAAGTAACTCAGCTAAGGATTTACAGAGTAGTTAGTGGCATTTAAGATTAATGAAATTGGTTAATCATGTTATGTGATTGACTAATGTAGATTCTTGGCAATTGGCAAAATCTCTATTTTCTCCTGTAAGATTCAGGCAGTACAAATGTTGCTCCACAGCCTGTGTTCACTCTGAAACCGGAGTAGGAATAACCATCTGAAATTGTGTCTTTACAAATGACTGAGAAAGCTCTTTGAATCCTTTTCATTCTTTCCTGTTCTGCAACTTCAAAAACCTAAACACACATGCTACGTGTAGATGTTAAAAATAACCTCTATTTTCATAAGCTAGATTGAGAGAGTTTGCTCTGAGAAAGAAACAAAGGAAGTTGCTTCATGTTGACACTAGAAGGTATCACAAAAAAAGTATTTAAAATAAATCCTAGCTGTTTTTTTGTTCCTTTAGAAAATTCTGAACATCAATAAACTTCTTTTTTTTTTTTTTGAGGCAGTGTCTTGCTCTGTCACCCAGGTGGGAGTGTCGTGATTTTATCACTGCTCACTACAGCCTTGAACTCCTGGGCTCAAGTGACCCTCCTGTCTCATTTTTGTTTTCTTTTGGTTTCTATTTTTTGTAAAGATGAGGTTTCACTATTTTGACCAGAATAATCTCAAACTCCTGGACTCAAGCAATCCTCCCACCTTAACCTCCCAAAGTGCTAGGATTATAGGCATGAGGTACCCGGCCCAGCCATGAACATCAATACCTTTTAAATTTAAAAACACACTGAGTTGTACATTTAAAGTATCATTTCTATCTGTTTCTTTCCCCTTGTAGATTACTGCCTTCTTAGAACTTTCTCGTAATCTGTAAGCACTTCTATTTTTGTCTCTCTCAGTAGCATTTGTCATATATTAGTTTTCTATTTTGATACAACAAAACAATCCAGAATTTAGAATTTAGTGATTTATAAAACCATGATCCTATACTTTAGGTAGGTCAGGAATCTGGGCTTGGCTTGACTGGGTCCTCTGGGTCTCAAAATCTCTCATAAGACTTCAATCAATGTGTTGACTAGGGCATCATATCAAGGCTCTACCAGGAAAAGATCTGCTTTCAAGGTTACTTACGTGGATGTTGGCAGGATTTGTTTTTGCATGAACTTTGGGCTGAGACCCTTAATTCTTGACTTCCCTTAGTTCTCTGCCTGTGGGCTTCTTCATAGGGTAATTAAAAACATTGCAGGTTGTTTCATCAGACTGAGAAAGTGACGAGCAAAATATAGTGATAACAAGAGGAAATTCACAGTTTTTAAGCCTAATCTTAAAAATGATTTTCCATAACTTTTGCCACATTTTATTTACTATGAATCTCTAGGTCTAGCCTACATTCATGGAGGAGGTGATGACATAAAGACATAGGCATCAGGAGGGGGTGAAGGGCATACTTGGGGGCTATTTCTGAAGCTGCTTTCCATAATCTCTATTTTCAGGTATCTACCAATCTCCTCAAACATTTTTTCCCACTCTTGTGGTGCAAAATTATTTTTTAATCTAGGTATAAATGCCTGTTAATGATAATAACATTAGAACAACATTAAATAAAACTGAAAATTAGTATGAACACTTTATTTCAAGGGATATAATATCAATTATCTCTTTTTAAAAATAAAAGTCTAATTTGGAAAAATACGCATAAGAAAATATACAGTTTAACCATATCTAGTACAGTTCAGTGGTGTTAAGTACATTCACGTTGTTGTGCAACCATCTCTACCAACTATCTCTGGAACTCTTTTCAACTTGCAAAACTAAAACTCTATACCCGTTAATCAACACTCATTCTCCCTTTCCCACAGATGCCGGAAACCACCATTCTACTTTCTATCTCTATAAATTTAACTACTCTAATTACTTTATATAAGTAGAGTCATGTAGTATTTGTCTTTTTTATGACTGGCTTATCTCACTTACCGTAATTTCCTCAAGGTTAATCTATGTTGTAGCATGTGTTAGAATTTTTTTTAATATTGAATATTATTTCACTAACTGCATACACCACATTTGTTTATACATTCATTTATTAATAGATGCTTGGGTTGTTTCCACTTTCTGGCTATTGTGAATAATGCTGCTATGAGCATGGGTGTATGCATACTTTTTCAAGACCACTCTAACAGTTATTTGTAGGTATATACCTAGAAGTGGAATTCTTGGATTATAGGGTAATTCTACTTTCAAATTTTTGAGGAACTGCCATTTTGTTTTCATAGCAGCTTCATTATTTGGGTCCACCAATAGTGCAAAAGGGTTCAAATTTCTCCACACATCCTCATTAACATTAGTTATTTTATATGTTTGTTTGGTTTTAGTTTTTTTGCTTTGCTTTTCTTTGGTTTTATTTTGTTTTGGTTTGGTTTTTTGGTAGTATCCATCATAATGGGCTGAGATGGTGTCTCATTGTGGTTTTGATTTATATTTCCCTAATGATTAGTGATGTTGGACATCTTTTCATGTACCTGTTGGTCATTTGCATATATTTTAGAGAAATGTCTGTTCAAGTTATTTGTCCATTTTGAAAATAAGATTTTTTTTTTGTGGTTGAGTTGTAGAAGTTTTTAAAACATATTTTAGATATGAATGTCTTATCCAGTATATGATTTGCAAACATGTTCTCCCATTTGGTTGGTTGCATTTTCACTCTGTTGATTGTGTCCTTTGATACACAGAAGTTTTTAATTTTTATGTAATTCAATTTACTTATTTTTGTTTTGATTACCTGTGCTTTTGGTGTCATAGACAGAAATTTATTCCGACTTAATATTGTTAAGATGTCAATATTAACCAAAGCAATCTACACATGCAATGCAATTCTTATCAAAATTCCAATGATTTCGTTTTACAGAAATAGAAAGATTCATCATAAAATTTATATGGAAATTGAAGCAACCCCAAATTACCAAATAATCTTTAAGAAAAGAGCAATGCTGGGGTCTCGTATTTCCAGATTTTCAAACTTGTTATAAAGCTATTACAGCAATCAAAACAATGTGATAATGGCATAAAGACAGATGTATGGACTAACAGAATAGAACAGAAAACCCAGAAATAAGCCCTTTCACATATGGTCAATTGATTTTCAACAAGGGGAACAAGATCATTCAACGGGGAAAGAAAGGTCTTTTCAACCAATTGTGTTGTGGAAACTATATTGGACCTAAGACAATATACAAAATCAAACTCAAAATGGACCAAAGATCTAAACATAAGTGCTAAAATGATACAAGTCTTACCAGAAAATACAGGAGAAAAGATTCATGACACTGGATTGGAGATGTGTATATCTCAATAAAGTGAATATATTAGTGAATATTTATATATTTGCTAATCCCCTTATCTGTGTCTTGTAATTATGCATATTCAAAGATAAAAGTTTTTTTTTTTTTCCCCAGAGTTTATTCCATACCTAATCTCTATTCAGTAGGTTATTTCATTTTGCTGGTTATGTGTTTATTGCATTTTACTACATATGAACTATTTTGCTGTGAATCCTTTCAATTTGTTTATCTTTATGAAGTTTCCTTCAATAGAAATCATATTGTATTTATTACTGCTTTGTTGTGATATCAGTTATGCTTATTACTGACTCATTTTGAACTAAATGTTTACATACAGTGCAAGGTATGCATTGAGATATTTTGCATAAGGATATCTAAATTTCCAGTGTCTTTTCTCAAAAAATCTATTCTCTTTCCATCCAAATACCTTTGTGCCATCATCAGATCAATCAACCATTTATGTTTATGTTTGTTTCTAGACCTATATATATGTGTGTGTGTGTGTGTGTGTGTCTATATATATATATTTCCAATTCCATGCTTTTGTTTACTCTAGCTTTGTTGAAAGTCTTGAAATTAGAAAATCAGGTCATCTGAGTTCTCCAACTTTGTTCTTTGATTTTTCAAAATTATTTTGTCTTTTCTAGTTCCTTCTTTTTTATACAAATTTAGAATAATCTTCTCAATATTTATTTTTTTAAATTCTAATATGATTTGATTAAAAATGTATGCATTCTGTAGATCAATTTGGGGAAAATCAGCATTTTAACAATAGTTAGTCTTTCTGTCTATAAGCATGGTCCATATCTTAGTGAAATTAGGTATTCTATAAACTTTTCATTATTGTTTTTTATTTGGCATAAAAGTCTTGT
>NW_012115699.1:3563193-3573819 GCF_000951035.1 Colobus angolensis palliatus | reverse complement strand
CTGGGTGAGAGAGCGACACTCTGCCTCAAAAAATTAAAAAATAAAATAATAAAATAAAATAAATACAATAAAATAAAATATATAAAAAATTGATACACTGACCTTTTAACTGGCAACATTGCTAAACTCACATATTAGTGGCAGTAGCATTCTTTAGATTCTTACGGATTTTTAACATAGATAATTATGTTGCCTTCAAATAAATACCATTGTATTTCTTCTTTATGTATTTCTTTTTCTTGTCTATTATGCTGGAAAGAACTTCAAGTATGATATCAAATAAGACTGAGGAAAGAACTTAGACTTGACATTTTTATCTTAGAAAAAAGGCCTTTCACTCTTATGTATGTTAGTATAGCTCTATAGCAAGGAACACTTTCTGGAGATAAAAACCTTTTCTTTCATTTCTAGCTTGCTGAGGATTAAAGAATTTCTCAGCAAATATTTAAAATACATTCATGATAGAATGAATGGATGTTAAATTTGGCAAATGCATATTCTACATTTGTTGAGATGGTCATAATGGTTTTTCTTCTTTACTGCATCACATTGATTCCATCTACTAATTTTGATATACTGTGTTTACCTATTTATTCAATTAAAAATATTTTCTAATTTCCCTTTTGTCATTTTCCAGGATGCTCTAATTATTTAGGAGTACTTTTTCATTTCGAAATATATGGAAATTGTATAGATAGTTTTCAATTATTTATGAGTAATTTAATTTCATTTTAGTCAGAGACACACTTTTTATTATTTCAATTATTGTAAATATCTTAAAGTTTATTTTATGACCCAGAGTGTGGTCTATCTTGATAGATGTTACATGTGCATGCACTTGAAAAAAAATGTGTATTCTGATATTCAGTCGATTGTTCTGTAAACATCAATTAGAATAATTGATGTAATGACTTAATAAGGTGAGAACAAATAATGTTCTTAAGAGCTTCCATAATTATACTGATTTTCTATGGTCTTATTCTATCAATTACTAGATAGAAATACTGAAGACCCCAACCAAATTTGTGGATTTTTTTTCTGCTTTCAATTCTATCAATTTTCCTCTATAAATCCAAAGCACTACCATCAGGTGCAACAATAGGGTTATTATATTTCCTTAATGATTTAACTCTTCATCATTCTGCAATTAACTTCATTATCCCTAATGATATTCCTATAGTATTAGTATAGCTACTCAAGTTTTCTTTTAGAAGAATACTTGTGAGGTATAGTTTTCTTACTTTTTTTACTTTGAACCTATCTATAACTTTATATTTAAAACAGCTTTCTGTGGATAGCATATAGTTAGGACTTAGTTTTATATCCAATCTGACAATCTCTTTCTTAATTGTAGTGTTCAGAACATTTCTATTTAATACTATTTATACAGTTGGTTTAAAATCTAGAGCTTGCTACTAGCTTTCTATTTGTTCCAACTGTCGATATAATTTTTCTTTTTTACTACATGCATTTAGAATGATGAAGCATATTTCTATTATTCCATTTGACTACAATATTTGCTTCTTATTTATACCTCATTATCAGTCTATGTGCAAATAATTTTAAGCTTCATGTAATATGCACACTAGTATACTTACTTTTTTCTCTTCTTTGGTACTATTGTTGTCATATAATACAACACACAATAAACCTACCATATCTTGCTAATATTTTTACTTGGATATTCAATTACATTTACAGTGATTAAAAATAAGTATGAAATTATTTGCTCAATTATTTTTATCTTGACCATTTCTAAATCTCTTTCTTTAGTTCAGATTTCTATTTGATATTATAGCTTTTTTAAAAATTTCGTTATTTAAAAAAATTGTGGGTACATTTTAAGTTTATATATCTATGGTTTACATTAAGAATGTCCTTTAACATTTCTTACAGTGCAGATTTAAGTGCTGATAATGAATTATTCCTAGCATTAGTTTGTCCCGAAAATATTTATTTTCATTTAAAGATTTTTTTTTTCTGGATATAGTACCCTGATTTGACATTTTGATTTATTTCAAAACTTTAATAATGACATTTTTTTGTTTTGTGGTTTGAACAGTTCTTTTATGAGAAGGTTCATCTAATTCTTACATTTGCTCTTCTGTCTGTATACGTGTTTTTTCTTAGATGGCTATCCATAAGGCTGACTCTTTAGCTTTGGTTTTAAGCAGTTTGAATATAATGTGTCTAGTAGTGTTTTAATTTGTATATTTATTCTACACCTATCTCTCTTCATGTTGTTTACCCACTCCCAGTAGCAGATTATTCTTGCATGTTACTTTGTGCCTGCTAGCATGGTTTGAGGAAAGAGGGCAGGGCAACATGGGTAATTCCCTGGTTTTCTAATCCTCATTTGAGTATTAGGAAGCCACTGTATGCCTATGTCTTTGAGGTGATGTCTCTTTTGAGGTGTCCCATCTCTGTGGCAGACAAACTCTGTTTTGATTTTTTGGTGTTCTTTTAAGGGAAAGTGTCCTGTTCTCCTCCAAAGTTAAGAGACTGCCAATGATATTGATATAGTTCCTTTTAAAAAATTTATACTTATTTTTAATACATTTTATTTGTATATTAGAGGCTCACAACATGATATTATAGGATACATATAGATAGTAAAATAATTGTTATAGTCAAGCAGATTAACATGTCTAGCATCTCAAATAATAGCTTTTTTTCTGACAAGAACAGCTAAAATCAACTTGTTTTTTATTTTAAAAAACCTAATATAATGCCATTTTATTAACTATGGTTATCATGTTTATTAGATGTTCAGACTTGTTCATTCCACAAATCTGCTATTTTGTCTTTTAACCTATATCTCTTCATTTCCTCCCTACCCCATACCCATAGCAACCAGTTTATTATCAACCTATGTGTATATTTACACACATAAATATATATGTGTGTATACACACACACACACACACACACACACACACACATATATATGTATATATAGAACCTGGACCCAGAACTAGCCCCATGGCCAGTGGTAGGGTTGTTATTTTATTTTGTTCTTCCTTCAGTCACAGCAGGTCTTTACTTGTGCCCTGAGGCAAGAGGGTTTGCTATCTTTTCCTAGGTAGCCTGCATCTTTTGTATAGTAAGGAATGATCTAGTTAGAGCTCTGTGTATTTCCTGCCATAATGTAGGCCTTTTCTCCTGATTTATTCCACCAAATGAGGCTTTCTCCAGGCCCTATATGATTCTGAATCTTATTAGTAAACTTGGTGGAGGATCATGGAGATGAACTTATATATGGATGTAAATACTCACAAAGCTAGCAGAAGGAAATAAATAACTAAATCGAATAACTAAAATCAAATCAGAACTCAATGAAATTGAGACCCAAACTTCCATACAAAGAATCAACAACGTTGAAAGTTGGTTCTATACGTGGTTCTGTAAAAAAGATTGACAGACTGTTAGATATACTTCAAAAGCAAAAAGAGAAGATCAAAATAAGCACAATCATAAATGACCAATGTGACATTAAAACCAATCCCACAAAAATACAAAAGATCCACAGAGACTATTATCAACACTTCTTTGCACAAAAACTAGAAAATCTAAAGGAAATGGTTAAAATCCTGGAAAGATGCAGTCTCCTAAGAGTGAATCTGGAAGAAATCAAAACCCTGAACAGACTAATATCAACTTATAACATTGAAGCAGTAATGAAAAAACCTAGCTTATTCCATGAAGCCAGCATCACCTTGCTACCAAAACTTGTCAAAGATACAACAAACAAAGAAAACTACAGGCCAATACCCCTGATAAACAAAAACACAAAAATCCTCAACAAAATATGGATGGCAATCCAAATTCAGCAGCACATCAAAAAGCGAATTCACCATGATCAAGTAGGCTTAGTACATGGGATGCAAGGTTTCTTTGACATATGCAAGTCAATAAATGTGATTCACCACATAAACAGAATTAAAAACAAGAATCATATGATCATGTCTCTAGATACAGAAAACGCTTTCAATAAAATCCAGTATCACTTCATGATAAAAACACTCAACATCTAGACATTGAAATACCTCAAAATAATAAGAGCCATCTATGACAAACCCACAGCTAATATCACACTGAATGATCAAAACATGGAAGCATTCCCCTTGAGAACTGATATGAAAAAAGGATGCTCATTCTCATCATTTCTATTCAAAATCGTACTGGAAGTGGTAGTCAGATCAGTCAGCCAAGAGAAAGAAATAAAAAGCATCCAAATGGAAAAAAAAAAAAAGAAAATGAAGTGAGGCTATCTGTCTTGCCAAAAAATATGATTCTATACCTACAAAACCCTAAAGACTCCACCAAAAGGCTCTTATAACTTATATAACAACTTCACAAAAGTTTCAGAATACACAATAAATGTACAAAAATCAGTGGCATTCCCATACACCAATAACATTCAAGTTGAGAGCCAAATCAAGAATGCAATTACATTTACAATAGCCACACTAAAAGTAAAGTAGGAAGACGTCTAATTAAGGAGATTAAAGATCTCTATAAGGGGAAAAACGAAACACTGTTAAAAGGAATTATAGGTGACACAAACAAATGGAAAAGCATTCCATGTTCATGGATTAGAAGAATCAATGTCATTACAATGACCATACTGCCCAAAGCAATCTACAGATTGAACACTATTCTTATCAAATTACCATCATTTTTAACAAAATTAGAAAAAAAATTCTAAAATTTACATGGAACAGAAAAAAGTTCAAATAGTCAAAGCAATCCTCGTTAAAAACAAAAGTAGAGGCATCACATTACCTAACTTCTAACTGTACTATAGGGCAGGGCTACAGTTAACAAAACAGTATAGAACAGATACAAAAGCAGACACATAGACCAATCGAAAAGAATGAAGAACCCAGAAATAAAGCTGCACGTCTACAGTCATCTAATCTTCAAAAAAGTAGACAAAAATAACCAACGAGGAAAGGACTCCCTAGTCAATAAATAATGCTGGGATAGCTGGCTCGCCATATGCAGAAGAATGAAACTGGACACTTACTCTTCACCATATACAGTATTTAACTCAAGATGGATTAAAAATTTCAATGTGAGATCTCCATCTCCATGAGAATACTAGAACAAAACCCAAGAAACATTATTCTGGACACCAGCCTTGGAAAATCAGTTATGACTACGTCCTCAAACATAATTGCAACAAAACAAAAATTGACAGTGGAAGCTAATTAAAGAGGTTTCTATAGCAAAATAAACTATCAACAGAGTACCCCCACAGAAGGGGGAAAATATTCACAACTATGCATCCAGAAAGTTCTACTATTCAGAATCTGCAGGGCACAGACACAAATTAACAAGCAAAAACCAAATAACCCCATTAAAAATGGGCACAAGAAATGAACAGACACTTCTCAGAAGAAGATATATGAGCAGCCAACAAACATGGAAAAATGCTCAGCATGGCTAATCATCAGAGAAACGTAAATTAAAACCACAATGAGATACAATCCCAAACCACTCAGAGTGGCTATTATTATAGTAAAAAACCAACAGATGCTGGCCTCACATGTTCATTGTGGCACTATTCACAACAGCAAAGACATGGAGTCAGCCTATGTGCCCATCAATGGTGGATTGGATATAGAAAATGTGGTACATATGCGCCATGGAATACTATGCAACCACATAAAAGAAAAAAAATAATATCCTTTGCAGCAATGTGGATGCAGCTGAAGGCCATTATTTTAAGCAAATTACCGCAATAATGGAAAGCTAAATACTGCCTGTTATCCCTTATAAGCAGGAGCAAAACATTGGATACAAGCATATGTAAAGATGGCAACAGTAGACACTGAGGTGTACTATATAGAGGAGGGAGGGTAAGAGGTAAGGGTTGATAAACTAGTTTCATTATCTGAGTGATGAGATAATTCATACCCCACATTTCAGCATCACACAATATCCCTACGTAACAAGCCTGCACTTACACCCCCAAATCTAAATTTTTTTTAAATTTAGAAAACTAATAAAATATTGATGTCCAAGTCCCATCCACCAGAGATTCTTGATTTATCTGAACAGAGCCCCAGTCATGGGGCTATTTTTAAAAATCTACCCAGGTGATTTCAGTGTGCAGCCAAGATTAAATCAGTCATTGCTCTAATAATTCCAAATGATCCTTTAAATCTGAGCAAGTATATAAAATAACACATTTTAGCATATGATTACAATATTTGTAAATATATAATCATCATTTTTAAATATACTTGCTAATCCTACCTTTTACAGTGAAACTAAGTAAGGCTACATTTTTTACACTTGAAGACATATATTCTGTCATAGGCCATATGTAAACTGTAGTCACAGATTATTCGAAGTCATTATAGTGATTCTGTTTTGTGAGCTACGGAGAGAAGTGTCTTTTCCAAGGAGTTAAATCAACCCCTTTAGTCTCTTCTATTTTTATGGTTGGGTAGGCTATCAACTGAGGTTCCTTTGAATGATCTGCACAAAATATTAAAAATAGTGGGGGTGGTCAAAACATCATGAACATATATCTCCTTTATATGATTTGAGTTTTCACAACCCAATTCAATAGATGTTACCAACACATTGTCAGATACATCTAGTATTATATATCTGGCATATACATGCTACTCTAAAAATGGTCTTAAAGAAATAAGTCAGGCCAGGAGTGGTGGCTCATGCCTGTAATCCCAGCATTTTGGGAGGCCGAGGCAGGTGGATCACCTGAGGTCAGGAGCTCAAGACCATCCTGGCCAACACGGTGAAATCCCGTCTCTACAAAAATGCAAACATTTGCCGGACATGATGGTGGGTGCCCGTAATCCCAGCTACTCGGAAGGCTGAGGCGAGAGAATCGCTTGAACGCGGAGGCTGAGGCGGAGGTTGCAGTGAGCCAAGATAGCGCCGTTGCACTCCAGCATGGGTGACAGAGCGAGACTCCGTCTAAAAAACAAACAAACAAACAAACAAACAACAACAACAACAACAAACAGAAATAAGTCATATAGTTTCCAGCAATGTTTCCTGAATAGGAACTATCCTCTGAGGTTTTGATTTACAAAAATACACTTTAAATAGAATGTTTTCCATTGTTAAGCAATTGAACTATATATGAACTTATTGATGAGAAAAATACTGAAATGTTGCAGTCAAACTGTAAATAAATTGAGATATAGAAAACTTGAACTATAAACCTTCATATGTAGAAAATTAAATAAACAAAAAATAGTAATATTTAGAAATAGAAACATCAGGCCGGGCGCGGTGGCTCAAGCCTGTAATCCCAGCACTTTAGGAGGCCGAGACAGGCGGATCACGAGGTCAGGAGATCAAGACCATCCTGGCTAACACGGTGAAACCCCGTCTCTACTAAAAATACAAAAACTAGCCGGGCGAGGTGGCGGGCGCCTGTAGTCCCAGCTACTCGGGAGGCTGAGGCAGGAGAATGGCGTAAACCCGGGAGGCGGAGCTTGCAGTGAGCTGAGATCAGGCCACTGCACTCCAGTCCGGTCGACAGAGCGAGACTCCGCCTCAAAAAAAAAAAAAAAAAAGAAATAGAAACATCAAAATAATAAATATACATACATAAAAGTATAATTCCAAGATACCCCAGAATTTACACTATTAAAAAATTAACTGAGAAATGTTATATCTCAATATTATGGAGGTAATTTTAATATTTCAACTTTTCTGTTATAACCCAGTTGGGAGTAGGGAGACTCCTGAGGCCCAGTTCTGCACAGTTTCATGAAACAGCTGTAAAACCAATCTCCCAGTTGGGACTATGCCAAAGAGGATTAAAAAATGAGCAAAAAGGAGAGAAATGTGGTAGATTTTAACTTTCTAAAACACTTTTAGCAAGGCCCAATCTTCCAAATATTTCATAAACTCTGTGGTTTTCCTACAGAAGGATTCCGTTGAAAATACTAATTTGTCACATGATTTGTGACCCTAAAAAGGTAGATTTTTTACCTGTGATTCATCCTAGGAAACTCTGACTTCATGGAACTCAGAAATGTCAAGCAATGCTATTTCTTTATCTATCAGCCTATCATCCACTAATTTATATTGCACAAACGTAATTTTCTTTTAAAGACTTTTTTTGTTATAGTTTTGCCACATTTTCTAAAGTCAAGTAATTACATTTAACAAATTCATCTGATAATTCCTCTCAGAACTAAAAGACATATTTTGATTCAAACTGCAAACATATTAATGAGAAATGATATGATCTTAAAATGCAAGTTAATTCCATGTCGAACCATTTATATCAAGGACATTTTAATTTTTTTCTCCTAAAGTTCTAATTTAGTAATAGAAAAATACTCTTACACATAAGTATTGACTGTTTGTGATAATACATTCATAGTGCTTTTAATAAAACTTTAAAATTATATCACATTTATGCCACTGGCAAAATAATAGGGAAATTTCAGAGAGTTCCTCTCTTATCTTTGTTTCATAATCAGAGCAAAGAAGTTCAGATTAAAGCAAACCTCTGTGGCTAAACATGCAGATTTAAGTGCCTGTGGAAGAAGGACCTGGACTTTTTTTCTGAAGGCCCAAAAGAAAATTGTGAGGCTCATAAGAAGCGCAGTCTAGCAACACAGGACAATATTTCGTATCATGCTCTGTAGAGCTTGCCTGAAGTTACTCTGTGGAGGTCACACTTTTCAAGAATAACACGGAAAAATACATGTTAAGTAGAATTTAAGGACTCAAACTCTGTTCCTAGGAAGAAATACTAATGTATAAATAACGAATCTCTGTTCTTTAAAATTAAATAACAAAGGAATAAAGATGTTGATGACTTGGGAAAATATGTGAAGAGGAAGGTCAGATAAGAAATCTGTCGGACAATGATATCTACCAATACACTCATAGGCAGAGTAGATTTGACAGGTCTGGATTTCAGTGTTTTTTCCCATTTATGTCTTACCACTCAATATGTGCCCTCTTAGAACCTACTTTTTTGATACAAGATGTTGACCTGGAAAACAAAGAGAATCATACTACGGTTAGTACACATGTAACAACTTTGCTTTGCTAGAATTTACCTGAACAAAGGAATAATTTGAAGAAAAGCAAAAGGTAAATAAAAAGTAAATTTGAATTAAGTGTTTAAAAGGACCACTTAGAAAATATAAAAGGATAAATCAGAAAATAGCTTTTCATCCTGGGTGGATCTAAATTAGTAGCTTGCAGTATAAATAAGACAGAATACCTAATGTTAGAATCATGTTTTTACATAATACTGAATACTTTCATATATGATTTATTTGAGTGCTCTTGGGTTTGTTTTGTTGCCATTTAATGTTGTCTGTGTTTATACACTACACTGTGAGCTCCATATCAGCACCTGAGAGGATTCCTGCAACATAGTGGGTCCTCAATAATTATTCACTAAATGAATAAAAGAATGAATTTCCCCCTCTATATGGGTTAACATATTTTTCTCTATAAATTACCAGATAATAAATGTTAAGCTTTATGGGCCAAATAAGATCTCTATATATGTCCATTTATAAATTAAAATATAAAATATAAATTAAGCTAAAATATAAAATATATAAAATGTAGAAAATATTTTTAGCTCAAGATCTGTAAAAAGAGGGCATGGACTAGACTTAGCCAGATATAGTTTACTAATCTCTGCTCTCTATATTAAACAGATCTTAATGTGATTCATAAGATTCCCTTATAATTTTCTGAGTTCCTTTCCATGACACATCACAGGTAACTCTTACAAACTCAACGGATCATATTGCTAAACATTGTGTATCTGGGTCTTTGTGGTGTGTGCATCTGCGTGTGTGTGTGTGTGTGTGTGCGCGTATGTATTTCATAACCCTATTTATCCTCACACCATGGGTTTGTCTTCAGTTAAAAAAAAAAAAACAGATTTCAAAGGGAATGCTTCCAGTTTTTGCCCATTCATAGCTCTTACTATTTTGAAATACGTTCCATCAATGCTGAATTTATTGAGAGTTTTTAGCATGAAGGGCTGTTGAATTTTGTCAAAGGCCTTTTCTGCATCTATTGAGATGATCATGGGGTTTTTGTCTTTGGTTCTGTTTATATGCTGGATTACGTTTATTGATTTGTGTATGTTGAACCAGCCTTGCATCCCAGGGATGAAGCCCTCTTGATCATGGTGGATAAGCTTTTTGATGTGCTGCTGGATTCGGTTTGCCAGTATTTTATTGAGGATTTTTTCATTGATGTTCATCAGGGATATTGGTCTAAAATTCTCTTTTTTTTTGTTTTATCTCTGTCAGGCTTTGGTATCAGGATAATGTTGGCCTCATAAAATGAGTTAGGAACGATTCCCTCTTTTTCTATTGATTGGAATACTTTCAGAAGGAATGGTACCAACTCCTCCTTGTACCTTTGGTAGAATTCGGCTGTGAATCTGTCTGATCCTGGACTTTCTTTGGTTTATAGGCTATTAATTATTGCCTCAATTTCAAAGCCTGCTATTGGTCTATTCAGGGATTCAACTTCTTCCTGGTTTAGTCTTGGAATGCCCTCTCTCACCACTCCTATTCAACATAGTGTTGGAAGTTCTGGCTAGGGCAATCAGGCAAGAGAAAGAAATCAAGGGTATTCAGTTAG
>NW_012115699.1:3553640-3561628 GCF_000951035.1 Colobus angolensis palliatus | reverse complement strand
AAAAGGATGAGTTTGTGTCCTTTGTAGGGACATGGATGCAGCTGGAAACCATCATTCTCAGCAAACTATCGCAAGAACAGAAAACCAAATACCACATGTTCTCACTCATAGGTGGGAATTGAACACTGAGATCACAGGAAGGGGATCATCACACACCGGGTCCTATTGTGAGGAGTGGGGGAGGGATAGCATTAAGAGATATACCTAATGTAAACAACGAGTTAATAGGTGCAGCACACCAACATGGCACATGTATACATATGCAACAAATCTGCACATTGTCCACATGTACCCTAGAACTTAAAGTATAATAAAAAAATAAAATAAAATAAAACAGAGGCAATATTTAAACTTGCCAGATAAAATTTAGACATCCCCGTTAAATTCGAAGTTAAGTAAATATAAACAAATATTTTAAAATTATATTTTAAATTTTTAAAAAATATTATAAAATATATTTTAAAATTATAAGCACATCCCATTCAATATTTGGAAAATACTTATCTGGAAATTATTTATTATTTATCTGAAATTAAAGCTTAACCTAGCATTTTCTAAATCTGGCAAATCTACTTGTATTTATTAGAAATCTTGTGAACAACAATGACGAAATTAGCATTTCAAAATAGAAATTAATTTGTCTATTTTTTAATGATCATATTATTTTTTCTTATCGTTAAAGTGGTAACTATTTCTTTTTAAAAATGTATATTAAAGATAAGTTCTGTCTCTTTGGCTATGTCAGTCATGCTGTTCATTTAATCTATGTTGACATTATTATTTCAACAATAACTGAGGACTTACTCTGTCCTAGGCAGTGAGTTATGTGCTTTATTGAATTTTTCCTCATTTATTATGCCTAAAACCCCCAATTACATAGATGAAGAAATTAAGAATCAAAGAGTTAAAAATAAAACATTAACAGCAGTTTTAGGAAAGAATGTCAAAAAGATTATAATTAGCAAGTTGGGATTGCTATTTCTTCACAATCTTATTTTATATTCAAATTATGTCAAGAACCTGTCAAATTTGTTATGTATTACAGTTTTATATCACTACACATTGTCCATCTAGAAATTATTTATGCCTTTAGAACATTCCTAGATCATTTACATAGTATTTTTGAGGAGAAAAATTGTGTCTTACTTATATGTGTATGGTGTATGCCCAACAGTATTTAGCACAGTCTCATACCTATATGAATTAAAAGTATATTTGGTGAATAATTTATTAGCATTGAATAATTAATAATGGTAGGTTAATAATTAATGATGTAGTTGTTTAGTGTATGTGTTGAAATAATGCAAAGGATATGACTTGTTTATATTAAAATCTTCTATTTTGGTACTAAAATTAACAGCAAGATACCAAAAACTCCAAAAGATATCAAAAACTTTTATGTGTCAACAAACAGGGGGCTAGGCACTGAAAAATTAGGGGAATTACAATAATAACACAGACTTGCTCTCCTATATTATTTGTTTTTCAGGGAAAGACAGATGACACACAACTACAGTATAACATTTCCAGTGGTGGTAAATGCAATTAAGAAATTTAAAACAAGATAAATGGGTAAAAAGTTTATGTGGAGGATATATTTTATATCAAAAAAATTAATGACAATTCTAATAAGGTGATATGTGAACAGATATATGAGGAAAATAAGAAAGATATTTGGGTAATTACAAAATATTTCAGGCAGAAGAAACTTCTAGTACAAAAACCCTGAGCAACATGTATGCTTGAGATATTCCAGGAAGTGCCATTACTATTGCTAAGTCTGTCAGGAGATGATGATGTCATAGACTGCAGAGGTAGTGGTGGAGCTGGGGAGCAGAGATGGGATTCTGAATCAGTTTCAGAAGAGTTGTCAACATACTTTTCTGATGGCTTAAATGTGGGGTGTTAGAGAAAGAAAGAGGTCAATAAGGATGCCGGGTAATTCTGATTATGCAGGAAAATGTGGTTGCCATTTAATGATATTGGAAAGACTTGAGATGCAAGCTTATGGGTAGTCAAACTTGGATTTATTAAAGTTGAAGTACTAATTTAGTGATCTGATTTTCTCCTATATCAAGGAAAGTTAGAAATCATTTGCTTAAGACTCTTGTAGGAAGTTGAGAAATTGGTTGGATAAAGGAATATTTGATTTGGAGAAGAGTTTGGGGCTGGAAATACTAAGTTGTTACTCAGTGATTACAGGTGCTACCTGAAGTCATAAAACAGGGATCTGGGGAATGAATATAGAAAAGTATAAAGAAGGACCAAACACTAGGACATTCTAATTTTACACTTCATGAATGCAAGTACCATTAAGCAAAAAAGAATAAGTATGTGGGAAAATAAACAAGAGTGTGATATTTTGGAAATTAATTAAGATGGGACTTTAAAAGAGTGAGGGGGCATGATGAATGCTGCCAAATGCTGCTCCTAGGATGAGTGATATAAAGAGAGAGCAGCAATCGCGTGATTTGTAAACATGGAGGTGATCCAGCAATTTTTCTGCATAGTTGGTGATTTTCATTGAAAAAGAGAAGAGTTCATATGGTCAAAGAGCACATCTACTAATTCTCCTGGTTTACTGGGAGACAGGACAGGTAACAGATGAGTGGATCCCTTATGCACACTTATTCTAAGGTAATTCCCAGGTATCTAGTAGGGGTGAATATTATATACCACGTGAAGCGGTCTGATTCTTGGTTGTGAAGTTTTATGTTTCTTTAAGAAAGCACTAGATCTTCTCCTAATACAAACAAGGACAGGACATAATAAGAATATGTTTTGACAGAACTTTGGCTGAAAACCAATCTTGCTAACTCAGCTTTAATGGTTGGAAGTAGCACCAGCTTTTTCCCTGGAGTGATCAGTGGGCTGGAATCCAAGCCTTGGGCTTATAGCTGTGTAATGTAGAAAACTGACAGCAAGATCTCCCACAAACTTGGGGATACATGGTTGGAAAAGCTTCAGACTCTCCACTGGCATGATCAAGAAGGCTGAATCTCAGCTTTGGAGAGGCTTAAGACTAAATGCTTCATTCACTGGAGCTTATCCAGTTTTCATGGAACTTTGCTGAAGACCCATTCCTTTGCCGAGTGACCAGTCTACAGGAGGTCAGTAAGGGTCAGGTTAACTCAAGGTGGGACAAAACTAGATTAGATTGGATTCAAGACAGAAGAGATGAGTTGGGCGTAGAATTAAAGAGAATAGATTACACTTACCAATGTAAATATAAATTTATTATGTGGAAAAAATAAAAGTTGGTTAGAAATATCAAAGATTTGGAAAGCACCCAAATAATTAATATCTTAATTCTGTTATAGAACATGAGAAAAAAATTAATACATTTGATTCCATTTTTCTCAGATTTTCCCTGCCCAGATTTGTATTGTGCTATAAGAATTCATAATTGTGTCCTGTTTCAAAACCAAGTTAATATTAGCTTTAACATTAGCTTTAATAATATCTCATTCTCTTTATATTTTATTTTTCCTGATAACTCCTACGTATTTGTTACAAATCAGTAACTTTTAAAATAATAATAGTAAGAAGGAACAAACTAGTCTTATGATATCTCATTTTGTAAGAAAAAATAATATAGGCATATGCATAAGACTGGAAAGTGTAACCATATTTTAATGACTAGAAAAGAGATTTATTAAAACAATCCTGGTTATAAAATAATAACTATTTTTAGAAAGATAACAGTTATTGCACAATATAATTGCTAAATCTAACTGAAAATTAGCCAAAACTATATCATCTATATAATCTGTATTTAAAATGTTGTGAAACAAGAAGGAAGCAGATACTGGAAAGAAACTAACAGGTATAATCCCTACTATGTGCCAGGCCCTAGTAGATTAATCTAATCAAGTAAAAAGTCTGGGATACAGCTATAATTAAATTGACGCACTTTTGTCATTGGGCATCTTTGTCTTTGTAATTTTTTAAAAAATACAACCCAACTCCTTAATTGCCAATTTAAAAATCATAATTGCTTCACCTATTTGTTTTCTTGCTCTTTTGTTTCATCATGGTTTCTCTCCTGCTCTAAGACTCTTCAGCCTCTTAGAGTCATTTTTGTAGAGATTACATTGAATCATTTATTAAATCGTGTTTTTAAACTTTCAAAATATGCTCATTAGTGCTAAATTTATTTCACTCAGCAAAACCCATTGGCAGTAACATTAAAATAAAATAAACATTGAGTGTGAGCTATGGCAATTTGGAAATTCATAAAAGTGTAGTTTTCTTTCCTTTTGTTTCTCAGAGGCTGTACGTTAAATTCTTAAGGGAGATTGCTGCTAACACTCATAAAACTGAGGTTGGAGCTGAAAGAGTAATGGAGATATTGCTCCATAGTAATGCGGCAACAACTACCATTGCGAACTAGAAAACCAGGTGGCAGTGCTATTAACCCAATCCTAGCTTGTGCCTAGATATGGTTGGGAATAACAGTCATTGGCGAACATATTTAATTAACTTTCCATCTGGTAGAGTATAAGGCAACATATTGAAAATATAACCTGGAGCACAGAGAGAGAGGTATTGGATGTTGAATGCAGGGACTCAGTTCAGATCTTAGAGGTATAGTGTATGCACTCTGTCTAAAACCTATCATCTTCCTAAAGTCACTCAACTGTAAGTACATTTTCCCCTATGCCTGTGCAGAACATCTATTTTCAGAATAGGCTACCCAACTACATTCCTATTTAGGGATTCAATGTATGTCAAAGAGAGGTTTATAGAATGTCTGTTGACCTTGAGAACAAAAATCTATACCTGAAAACAAATGTTTCACTTATTAAGTTCAACAAATACAGTTTATTTTTTCAATTTTTGAGACAACATTGTATAATTTAGTGAACTTTTCTTTAAAAGTGATTAAGTGTAATAATTGTCTTAGGCACTAGTAAGATATATATATGTGTGTGTGTGTGTATATATATATATATATATATAATTTGGTCTGTAATAAACACATCAGTAGAAAATAATGAGAGACAGAAAACAAACACCAACAATGGCAGGATTACATGTTTATTCTTTTTAAATGGGGATATGGAACATAAAAGGAACTTTATATATTTCTATGCTCTCATGACAAAGACACAGACCTGTTCTTATACGTAAAAAAAAATAGAAGCTGTTTCTGACCATCCCTAATTTTTACGTTTGCTTTGTGATCTCTGATCGTACCTGTTCTCATCTTACCCAGAGCAGGAGAGGAGTAGAAGCAAAGACTTCTCTGGCAGATATAGGTTATAAGCTACTTTGGTCGAAACATTTTAAATGAAATATTGGATAGAGGAATTGTAATTGTTTTTTAAATTTTGTTTTTTATGATTTCTAGGGTTTTATAAATTATACAGAATACATAAACATATTATCCATTAGAAAATAAACAAAATATTTTAAAACAATAGTAATTATAAAATATATAACTTTGGACATTTTAGACAGTATTTTTAATATTAAATAAAATATGGACAAATTTTTTACATTCTTTATTTTTACTACCATACAAAAAGAATAAATTATTTATCAAATATAATGGCTATTTAACTATTTATTTTCTTTTTTTTTTTGGAGACGGAGTCTAGCTCTGTCGCCCAGGCTGGAGTGCAGTGGCGTGATCTCGGCTCACTGCAAGCTCCGCCTCCCGGGTTTACGCCATTCTCCTGCCTCAGCCTCCCGAGTAGCTGGGACTACAGGCGCCCGCCATCTCGCCCGGCTAGTTTTTTGTATTTTTTTTAGTAGAGACGGGGTTTCACCGTGTAGCTCAGGATGGTCTCGAACTCCTGACCTCGTGATCCACCCATCTCGGCCTCCCAAAGTGCTGGGATTACAGGCTTGAGCCACCGCGCCCGGCCTAACTATTTATTTTCAAGCAACAATTGATGTCATCTCTGTAGAAAAATAAGAATATATATTTTTGTTTTCTCTTTCAAATATTATATTTTAATGTGCTACTTTATGTAAAAGTAAAGGCAAAATGGTGAGGCCACTCAAATCAATTTTCATGTGTATTTTAGTTTTCTTCTCTGGGTACATTTAAGCTATTTAAGGGCCTGGCTATATTGTGTATTTCATCAACATTCACCACAGCATATATAGGTCTAGGCAAACAGTAATTACTCATGTACATACAGTGTAAAATTCAATTGTGTATATGTATTACTAATTAATTAACTCAATTAACATTAGTGGAGAATTGTGAGAGTAACACTATTCCACATAGAGTTCCCACTATTTACCTAACAAGTACTCAATTTAATATTTCTGGAGGCACAGAAAGATGGAAAGTGAGTTAATGTATGTACACATTTTGAGTGCTGGGCATACCACAAGCACTTTAGCAACATTAGCTGTTATTGCCCCCGAGGTGACCTCCCTGAAATTGCGCAGCTGCTGGGTAAAAGTATGGCAGGAATCTTCAGATTCTTTTCTGCCAAACATCTCTTTCCATCATTCCCCGATTCCAAGATGCAAAAATGTCAGAGAAGTCTTTACACTGTGGTAAAGATCTTCCCAAAACTTTTAGTAGTCCCATCGTAGAGATGAGAAATAATCAGCCTCCTCTTAGAAGTTATCAGTACCATAAACAAGGGTACCGATATTTGTTTACCATATGGCCCCACTTGTTAAATCATGTTTCTATTTTTCTTTTTTCCTATATGTTTCCTGATACACGGGAGTGCTCTAGAAATTCAGACTTCAGGGGAAGGCATTTGAGGCCTTCTGGTATTTTTCGTTCCAGACTCAACAGGCTGTACTCTTTGGTCAATAATTCAGATGATGATCAGTACGAACCCCTTATATAGGCAAAGTAGATGCAAACAAAACCAGATGGTGCAGAATTTGTTTCTCTATGTTTCTCCAATTGCTTTTCTCACAGGATCAGGTCTCCCAAATCCATATTCATGGAAAAATTTACAGTTGAAGCTCTCCCCTCATTCAAATATTTCAAGTAGGTGTCAGGCTAAACATTGCAGGATCGTTCTTGTCTCTTTTATGACACTTCAGTAGGGAAAAATCAAATTTAACACTGCCTATTTATTTATCAAGGAAGAATTTTGTAGTAAAAGTCTGATTTTAATATTTCTTACAGGAATTTCGATACTCTGTCATTCCAGGGTACTCTGGCAATGCCCAGCACGTATCATGATATATATATATATAATATATATATATATATATATATAATTTACATTTTCATCCGCTTCATTTTACTTTGAGCCCCTTGAGGACTGAGACCCAATCTATTTTGTTTTAATTTTTTTTTGTAACTTCCGCATCAAAAATGCTCAGTCTGGGTCTGGCACTTACTTATTCAATGAAGGTATCACAAATTTTGCACAAACAGAACTGCAAAATTCACTTTATTAAAGCTGACTGTATTGTTGCTCGGGTAAACCTGGATATGCAGCATTAGATACCTCAGGATTATGTTAAGAGAAATCTTCAATAATGCCACCAAGGAAGGATTATAGTCTTGTGGTTTCACATGTTTGGGGGAAATTCTCCAACTCTGTCTCAACTTGGAAACCATTTGGCTTTCATTAAATATTGATGAGACATTAAAACCATTTCCAATATCCCAGCAACAATAAATAAAACAAACAAACAAACAAACAAAAAACAGATATGGCATTAACAGAGATGGGATTTACGGGGTAAGAAATAGCCAACTTTTTTTTCCTCCACTCTTGTTTCTTCTTCATAGAAAACTTGCATCAAAGATAAAAAAGAATCTGAAATAAGCTATCCTAAGTTATCAAAATAATTCCACTTTGAACAATGAGGTTTTTTTGTAGAAAAAAAAGAGAGCTCAGCCAGGCGCAGTGACTCACACCTACAATCCCAGCACATTGGGAGGCAGAGCTGGGCAGATCACCTGAGGTGGAGAGTTCGAGACCAGCCTGACCAACATGGAGAAACCTCATCTCTACTAAAAATACAAAATTAGCCAGGCGTGGTGGCACATG
>NW_012115699.1:3522217-3552475 GCF_000951035.1 Colobus angolensis palliatus | reverse complement strand
CCAGCTAATTTTTTGTATTTTTAGTAGAGACGGGGTTTCACCATGTTAGCCAGGATGGTCTCGACCTCCTAACCTCGTGATCCGCCCGCCTCCGCCTCCCAAAGTGCTGGGAAAACAGGCATGAGCCACCGTACCCGGCCATTGCAAAAGCCTCTCTAAGTGATACAGATGCACACCTAAGTCTGAAAGCCTCCGCAATATGCTTTTCCTAACAAGGTTTATTCTATGTTAATGTCACATGTTACCCTTTCTATTGAAAAATACAAATGTAGGTGACTCGGTTCTAACTGCTTAGGTGAACAAGTTATCTTCAGGGGAGAAATTTTAAGTAAATACTGCTACTTATAAATGTATCATAAACTGTATTTCTTATTTATTTATTTATTTTGAGATGGATTCTAGCCCTGTTGCCAGGCTAGAGTACAGTGAGTTGAGATCAGTGTTTCACCATACTGGCCAGGATGGTCTTGATCTCTTGACCTCATGATCTGCTCGCCTCGGCCTCCCAAAGTGCTGGGATTACAAGCATGAGCTACCGTGCCCCGCCCAAATACTGTATTTCTTAAAGCAAACACATTATTATTCCTTTTAAAAAACTTTATTAGACTTGCCTTCGAGTCACTATATGCACAAAAATTATGAATAGTCATTTATTTTAAGATATTTGGGATGCCTTTGCAACCAAAGTCACCCTAGTTTTCCATTTTGTATTCTGGCAATACTGTCAAGTATATTTCACCTGGCTGTCCAGAAGATTTTTACTACCCTCTTGACATCCTAGTGATGCTTTATAAATATTTTCTAGTATATCCAAGTATTAGTTGTTGGGGTCCGCGTGTTTCCTGAACAAAGGAATGAACACACAAGACAACACAAGACAAGACAAACATGGCGGCCGCCCCGAACGACAGGCTCTGCTTTATTTTATACCGTCGTTTGTGGAATGTCAGCAAGTTGCCAGACACATTGTTGTTTCTTTGATCTTTCCCTGACTTTCTGAATTTCCAAGATGTTTACATATAAACAAGCCCCCAGGGTCTGCTATTTGCAACTGAGGCCAGTCTTGTAGGCTCCTTTGTCCTCCCTGTTTGCAGAGGAGGAATGCCCAGCTTCGTTTGCAAGAGCGGGACTATAATGTTAATGGGGGAATGGCCTGTTCAGTTGTAAAAGCAGATAGTCCTCTACATTAGTTGTATTGCTGGGAGGTGGGGTTTAATGTACCATAGTCCTCAGCTTTTCTGCAAAAAACAGAAGCCACCCCTCTTTCTTCTTAGACCAGCTCTAACATTCTGCAGGTAGCACAGCAAAGAATAGGAACAGGTATCAAGTGATGTGGAGGAGGCAGCTCTTATTGACCCAGAAGTTTTCAATGTTGCCATTAGCAATAATGGTTCTAAAAAGAAATAATACTTATAAACATATACTCATTACTGCAAACTTCACTAATTAAGACTGAGAAGTTAAAATCTCTGAGGTTTTACTGTAATTGACATTGTTCAGCAGTGGCAATTAAAATCAGCCATTCCAAAGAAACTAGACTGACCGAAGTTCAATTAAACATTAAAAGAAAGGAAACTCTGGGTGTTTAGCCAGTTTTGAAGCAGTTCTCTACTATGATGAATAAAATAGTGCCTCATAGTCACTTCAAATAAAATTGATAAGAGCTAAGCGGTAAAGTTTCACCCCAAAAATAAGTCTTCAATATATTTTTGCCCTAAGTATGATAGAATAAGCCAATTTGTATTTAATGAGGAGATACCAAGAATAGTTAAAGAAAAAATATAGGTCATAATTCTACCCTGTTAAAGATACAGTGTTAGACTACCTCCTAATTAGGCCATGACATTTTCTTAAAGGCAAGTGATGAATCTAGGCATACAAGTGTCCAATTGTACCACATAACTTTGAAGTGTATTTTGGAACAAGCTACTCTGCTCATTAATGAAGCATCTAAAACACCTTTTTACTAGGTAAAGGCTACAGGTTTTAAGCGTGACTTGCTTTTACCCTGACCTCGTTCCCTTCAAAAACTTCTTCCATAATCATTTTTTCTTTCTTTCCTCTTTTCTAGGATTTTTGTCTCTCTTAAAATGTGTCTTTTGATCATTACATAATTAATTATAGTTAAAATTTAAAGGCTCTCATATTGTTAAATGAAGAAAGATTATTGATAAAATATAAATTGTACTTAAGTTAATTGATCATCAAAGTAACAGCCATCAAAAATTGACTACAGTAAGCCACATCTGGGAATATATAGCTATTCCTTATCTTCTTACTAAACAGAGACACTTGGAATGTTACTAGGTATAGCATAAGCCAATTAACTTACATTGGAACTTTGATTTTATTTAAGTTAAAGAAAGCAGACTCTAAATTATTAAGAAAAAGTTTATTATGATACCCCACAGAAAATTATGTCACTCTGGAATAAATATAAGAGGACTGCCTTTTTAGGATGCCAAACACCACAACATCTGTTTAATTCAAGGAAAAACTATATTCCATTAGAATTATAAATAAATATTTTTTTTCAGAGAGAAGAGTTAACAGATGGCAGGAGATGATTTTCCATATTAACAAGTTAGCAATGGTAAAAAAAAAAAAAAAGATTTATATAAGAAGAGTATTTTTGCCACCTATCTCTTCTTCCTATTGTACTTAAGGAAAGGTTTAATAATATAAGCATTATATGTAACATAAAAAACTATGAACTCAATAAATTAAATCTTTTCATAGCTTTTTTTATATTGAAAATGTCAAAATAAGTTAGCATATCAGAGCCTATTTAAGGAGGCCTCAGTTATGTTCTGCCATTGTACAGAATAATTGTCACGGCACTGAAGACAAACTAATAAAGTAACAATAACCTCATTTACTGTGAACCTTCTGTGCATCTGGCACAGAGCTGGACAACAGTATATTATCTAACAACACCAGCAATTCTGCAAGAAATGTTGTCATCCCTATTGTAAAAATAGAGAATCCAAATGACTTAACCCCAAGCAATTAATAAGTAATATGCAGAGTTAGGATAAGAACACAGGCCTCTCTTGTTCCCAAGTGACAACTTTGTCCCATTCATTCATTTAATTGGTCCTTATTTCCATGACTTCATTTGCATGTTAGAATTATATTGTGATATTGCTTCCATATAAGATCATGAACTCTCAAGTAAAGGCAAAACTGAATGAATTCTTTATTGCTAGAACAAAATCAAGTTTTCATTTAGACTCAATGTTTAAGCTCAACAGGAAACCTTGATCATTCCACAGGAGAATTGTGAGTCCCTATATTTCAGTTTCCTCTAGGGCTCAGAATACAGTGTTTTTTTTTTTTTTTCTCTTTTGTTTGTTTGTTTGTTTTGATTTTTTTATGCAGGAGCTGAATGCCTAATTGACATTTTGGTTCCACATTTATTCCATATCTCTTCCTTATCTGCTCTACTACTGAGATAAAGTGAAGCACTCTTCTTTCTGCTGGAGTCTCAGCAAAGGATCAATTACACCTTCCCAAGGACTTCCAAGTCTCTCTAGCGTCTCTGAAAGGAAGGGACCTGGCATATTAGAGAAGAGATTAGTGTGACCTATCGCATTAGCTCCAGATGGACTTCTGACAGTCCTGAAGTTGGATGTTATAGACCTCAGGAACCCACTGTGCAAGGATAGCTCATGAAGAAGTAGACAAATCTTTCTCATCTTTTGTTGTTGGAAAATAATGTAGGGCTTGTTTTTCAAATCCTTGTGCAGTATAATGGTAGTAGCTAACATTATTGAAAATGTACTGTGTACCAAGTGATTTGTTTTTCTAAGACCACCAGAGCGAGCACAAAAGAACCAGCGGGTAGGCAAGTGTAGGAGCAAAAACTGCAAGTTTATTTTGGTCACCTAGCTTCAGGGAAAGAAGGTGGGTAGGGAGAAGTCTGTCCGCCTCCGGCAAAGAAGGCCGGCAGAGTCCCCCGGTGGGGCTCTCGGAGGGAGTTCCCACAGTCCTGACATGCCGATAGGAGTGAGGCTGTGAGAAGGCCGCGTGGCTCACTGGCGGAGAGCGGCTTTTCTAGGAGTGGGAGGGCAATAGGCGGGGCACGGGCGTGTCGGGGGGCGTTCCGCAGGTGCGACCAGGTAAATCTTGGTCTCTTTGGATTGACGTCACCTGGCGCATGCACAGTTGATCTGCACCTTCCCGGGCGCTGGCTGCATTTTCGCGCGTGCGGGAAGAGCTGGTGGTGAAGAAGAACCCGGAAGTGCACCATCTTGCCTCCGTTCGTCCAAACACCAAGCACTTCTCTATGTAATGTATGTGTGTATGTATACATGTACATATTTATGTATACTTAATCAATGACAATTCTATGAGGGGTTATTATTACCGTGCCCATTTTATAAGATGAGGAAGCTAAGGCCCATAGGGGTTAAGTGACATGACCACATGACACAACAAGTAGTAGAGGAGCTGGTTGGCAGTAAGATCCAATTTATCTAACTCCAGGGTTCTGGAGTCTGCACTGCCATGAACTTTGCTGTCAAATTGGCAGTGTTCTCCAGCAGCCTCACAAGACCACACTTCCCTACTTTACAGCTGACATGCTGATGGTATTTAAAAGAAAATGAAAATTATATGTAAGAACATAATTCTTGACAGAATGACCTACCAGTCTCTTTTGTTTCCTGGTAACATTTGAGGTTGTTAACTGCCGTCTAGGAAAAATTACTGTTCCACTAATTCAGAACAATGAACTTAACTTTGAATAGAAGATTGACTGGTGACCTTGAAACAAAATTTTGACAGATAAAAATCTTCAAAAAGTATATAGTCTCTATTTTTAATGAAGTACAGTGAAGTTCATTATGTGATCAGTGGGTACAAAGAAGTAAGACTACATGCAGAAATTACATCTCATTCCTAAAATGTTTCATTTATCCTTAGTTTCAAGAACTAAGTGCACAAAATAAATACAATATCTTTTATTTAACTAAGAAAATGATTTTATAAACAATTGTAGTAGAGGTAAATTTACCTAATGGAATGCAGACATTAACTGCCTCGGAGGTTTTGCATCAGACACAGCTTGGTATAAAGTTAGGAGCAAATAATTTCAACTAAAGTAACAGATTAAAGTTCTCAAACTAGTGCAATCATTTGTCAGTTATTTGTTATAAGACAATTCATCTAAATGTCTATAACTCCATTCATTTATCTCTAAATGAGGAAAAAAATATATATGTATATAGTGAGTTAATTATGAAAATTACACAAATTATAAACCACTTAGTATTCATTTAGTAATAGTTCCAAAATTCTATAGTGCTTATACATTTCACAGAAAATCTACTATCAAAATGTTATTTCTTTAATAACATAGTATTTTGTTAACTAATCAACTTTAAACAACGTTCTTTTCTAAATATTTCTAAACCTAGATATGTCATTTTGTCATTTCATTAATGCTCCATAGTATCTTTTTCCTTGCAATTAAGTTATCTCCCACATATTATGCACATTTTAATGTATATTGTGATGAGGAAAGAGGAGGTATATTAACCCTGAAATCCATCACAATATGCATAACATGCTCAGGTGCTATTAGGACTAACACACATGTTACTCATTGTTTTTATCCACAAACAGCTTATTATCAAGTGGGAAAAAACATTTATGAAAAATTAATAAAGAATATAGTACACAGTAAAATTTTAATTGCATGGGAAAATTAAGAAATATAGCTATATATAATAATGTAATAATTAAATTTTATTTATATTACATTCAGCATAAGGTAAAAAATTGGTGAAATATTTGAATTATCTAGAGAACACTTAAAGGATATTTCACTTAAAATCTTCAGCAAATTCTAAAGTATCAAGTGACATGGCTATGGGAAGGGAGTCTTTCTGATTGCTTCACTGGCATGACTTTGATCATAGTAAAAATGAACGAATTTACCTAGCCATATTTTCCTGAAAAGGGTAGTGATAAGGTTACAATGACCATTGCCATAATAATAACTGAAACTAGCAAGAAATATATATATATTTACATATTATTGATAAGGATCCTAAGTATTTGATTTTCCTTAAAATAACTTTGCAGAATAAAGTTACAGATGGATTGGAAGTTGGGCCAATCACTTGCCCATTTGCTCTCAAATTTGTTTTCCTTTCTCTGTTCGTTCACCCAGCGGCTTCCTATTAGTTTTCTCTAATGTAAGCCCCAGCAGGAGGCTGTAATTAGGAGGCTAGGAGAAGCCACAGCATTTCTAATTCTCTCTCCTTGCTTTAAGCAGTATCTGCTTCTCTTTCATAATTTCAACACGTGCTGAATGTCCCCTTATTATCTTTCCAGCTCCTCCAGGATGGCTTTAGCACTAGTTTCTGGTAGCAATAGTCTGTCTTTGTCCTTACAGCTCTAGAGTTTAGGACAATTTCTATAGTTGCTTATACTTGCATTGCCCTCATCCCCTTTCCCAGTGTTTAGCTTTTTCAACACTTCTGTATCTATTTCCCCATATTGAATTCTTTTATGTAATTACCTGGGTTCTGTTTTCCTGGATGGGCCTTGAACACCACAGGGGTACAGGGGAGCTCTTTTCCGATGGAGTCATTAGCATAAGGTGACTACACTTTCACATCCATTACACCTTCCAGGTAATGGGCGGGCTACCACGCCCATCTCCCATTGCTCAGCAGAGCTTCCTGTACTCACCTGACACTACAGGCAGTACACTCTGCCTCTGTTCCTGCTCCATATATGTCTCTCTTGCACATTTGCGTGAGAGAATTTGGTGAACTTGCCTCACAGAAGAAGATTTTTTTTATTATTTTGAAAAATTATTAGCTGAATGGCCTCAGGTGGAACTTCAAACAGGCTCTCAATTTCTTTGGTAACTTCAAACACATCACCAGACCCTGAAAACGCAGTGGAAAAAAATGGCACATGAAATTAGGAGTCAAACTGAATTTGATTGGAGTTTTCTTTCCACCACGAACCAGCTGTTTGGCCCACGGTGATGGCAGCAGAGACAGGTAAAGATTGTGGGGAATTGAATGGATATAAAATAGACATAAAAGATTATTCATGAATATGACACAGAGACAGAAAAGGAAAACAAAATGATGTGTGCTTTATTAGAGAGATTAATGTATACAATTTTTTTTTTTACTTCCTAAACTACTTTTTAATGTTGCCATGTGACTTGTCTTAGGAATTTTAATTTATTTTAAAGGATTTTATTCTTTTCAGGTGTTAGCTAGCTAAAGGAAAGTTTTATGGGGTGGGGAAGAGAAAATGGAAAAGGAGAACTTCTAGAACTGTAAGTTTCTAGAAAAGGCAGGAAGGATTTTGTGTTGTGAGATAAGAAGCAGAAATGTTATTTCCACTGGGATGAAAAAGAGACATCATGAGGCCCAGACATGATCAGGGACAAGCTAAAGTTAGTTTGCTCTTGGTTTCTCCTTCAAGTACCTAGTTAACTCCTTGACGTGTCAGAAATCAACAGCAACAACATTACTGATTCTTTCTGTAAATAAAATAGATCTTGGTATAATTGTAATGCATTGATGTAGTGTCTGACATCCTAGTGAAAAGTATAATGTGCAATAAATCTAGGCAGAGGGCTTTATAATTGTATTCTGTGTTGGAAACAGAAGTATTTGAACCCAGGAGTCAACGAGTTACTCTTTGAAAAAGCAAGAATTGTAGAACATGAAGTAGACTTCATAGGGCTTTACTTTTGTAGTCCTGCTGAGTTACTATTATCCAAAATACACAAAAGCTGTTTTCACTTTGTTCACAATTTCTCCTAATGGCTTCTTCCAGATAAAAGTATTTTCTATGTGTGATTATTCGGGTCAGTGCATTGTTTAAATGCAATTGTTTTGTTGCCTTTTGTGCCTTTTAGAAAATGGAATGAAAAAATTATAAACTGCACTAGAAACTTTGCGTTTTATTTTTTGGCTAAATAAATCTTATGCAGGTACATGGGCAGGCTGACAACATGTCTGAGTGTTCCAACAAATGAATTTTTATTTGAATTGTAACATTGTTGATAATACCTACCTCTGAAACATCATCTGCGATTTGAAAGACATTGACCCCACTATTGCAACCAAGAATTGAAATTTTTGTGCTTTTGCAGTGTCACTGGTGTAAATTGGTTAGGTTTTTTTTTTTTTCCTTAACAAAAGCCACTCAAACACATCACTTTTCTCTGAATGCCAATTAGGAAGTAACACTGTGGTCCATATGACTTCACATTAAGATCACCTTTGTAACTTTCCCCAAATTCTGATGCCCAGTACTCAGTTGCTGGTAATTATGATTTAGTACTTAGGCATGGAGCCCTAGCATTAGTATGTTTTCATGTACAGCTTGCTTGTGAATTTTTGTTGTAGAGAGAACAAAACAAAATGAAAAGTAAGGTATGATTTCTCTCATAGGATGAGTTTATAATCTTAATAACCATTCAAAGTCTTAAGTACTTAAGTCCTCTTGGAAATTGGAATGGAGGGAGCCATGTGGGAAGAGAGCGCTGGTGATAGGATAGCTTGGGTAGTTTAGACAATAGAAGGGGAGGGGAAAGCTGAGTGAGGTTAGATAGGGGGTGAAATTTCACCAGAAAAATCAATGGTAAGTGAGTATTGAATCACAGAATTGCTTATATGTCTAAAACATACTGGTATCTTTTACAATTCTATTTTATTTACGTATGTGGTACAAATAGCCAACTGGGTTAATTCACACCAAGATATAATTATTTTAGTATATTATTTAAATATAAGTACTGTTCCAGCTCCTATAAACACTTCCAGGCCCTTGACCTCAGCATTTTGTAATGAACTATCAACTTGCTTATGACTTTATTTTCTAGTCTAAACCTCTGATCTCACACTTCTTACACCGGCAATCTCAAGCAGTCATCTTTCCCAAGTCCCCTGACTCAACTCTCTCTCCATCCACATAAAACCTCACCTCATACCTTCGTGTGTGTGTGTGTGTGTGTGTGTGTGTGTATATACATGTGTATATATATATAAAAAATACATATATATGTGTGTGTATATATATGTATATGTGTGTCTGTATATATATATAACACCCCAAGTCCTTCTCCAACAGTTGAACAGCCTCCACCCACAGCTTTCCCTTCTTCCCTTTTCTCACTCAGTGAGTGGAAGTATCATTCTTCCTACAGTCTTCACATTTGCTCTGGATCTTCACTCCTGTCTATCTTCTTGTATATAGAAGAAATTCCTTCTTCAAATAATTATATTTACCTTTCAAAGCCTTGTTGAAACTTCATTTTATAAAGGAGGCTTCCTATGACTTACATTCTCCTCTTTCTGTGTGGGAGAAAGGAAGGAGGAGGGGGCTAAAGTCCCTTATAGCATCTAGTTCCTACATATAATATGTGATTGTTGATTCAATTGTTTGTCTTCCCCACTACATTCTATACCCCTTAAAAGACGCCACCTTGTGGGAGGTGTGGTGGATCATGCCTGTGATCCCAGCACTTTGGGAGGCCAAGGTGGGAGAATCACCTGAGGTCAAGAGTACAAGAGCAGCCTGGACAACATGGTGAAACCCTGTCTCTACAGAAAAAACAAAAATTAGCTAAGCATGGTGGCAGGCGCCTGTAATCCCAGCTACTTGGGAGGCTAAGGCAGGAGAATCGCTTGAACTCAGGAGGTGGAGGTTGCAGTGAGCCAAGACCACAGCATTGCCCTCTAGCCTGGGCAACAAAAGCGAGACTACATCACACAACAACAACAACAACAAAAGCCACCTTCCCTTATTCAACTTTCATTTACCAGTATCTAGTATTAACAGAGTATACAAAAACTCTTCTATCCCAATGGAAAAAACAGAATATAATTTATTTTGAAATAAGTAATGGAACATATCATACATAGTTTATTTATGAATTGCAAATATTAAGGAGAACCTAGAGACCAGCTAAAATCTCCACATCATCCAGAATTGTCAGTGATTGTTATAGGCATTTAAAGGCGATAGCATAATGAGACATCAAGGAGACCTACTTGCAAAGCTTTGTATGAATTTATAACAAATGGCCAAATGCTGTGAGCTCAACTCTGCAATGAACAATAAGTCATAGCCAGGTTGAGAGTCAGCATCAATTATAAGCTTACTCTGATGACATGCTACAAGGAGAACAGAAGGTAATATCTAAGTGTGTCCCACAGTTTTCTGGTAAGAAAACAAAATGAAATCAGGATACATATATAAGCGTATCCATATATATATGTATAATACATATATGAAATTAGGAAAAACACAGAAACATACGTATATATTTATATGTATATACACACATATGTATATGTGTACTTCATATACATGTATAAATACATGTGTATACACATATTTGTATATGTTTTCTCTGATTTCATTTTGTTTACCAACTGAAATTATATATATATATATATATACACACACACACACACACATACACACACACACATGAGTTTCTTTAAATTTCAATTGGTTACAAACAAAAGAAAAATAAGTCACATTTTGCAGGGAATGTTTCAAGCTCTGAAGAGACATTATAGGAAATTATCCATGAATAATTTTGCCACCTTTGTGAGATGATTTGAATGGCGGCACTACATATGCCGGAGTTATTGTAGGAGACTTTTCTGAAGTTTGGTAATTTTGGGTTCTAGTTTATATTAGATGTTTTTGATGTGAAATGTGACCCACACTTCCTAAATTTAGGTTGTTTTTATTGCTCTGTCAACAAAATCATTTAGAGGATTTTGGAGAATAGAGAACCATTAAATTAAAATGTTCAGCTATAATAATTTTGGGCTGGGCACGGTGGCTCACACCTGTCATCCCAGCACTTTGGGAGGCCAAGGTAGATGGATTACTTGAGGCCAGAATTTCGAGACCAGCCTGGCCAACATGTTGAAACCCCATCTCTACTAAAAATGCAAAAATTAGCTGGGCATGGTGGCATACTCTGTAGACCCAGCTACTCGGGAGGCTGAGGCATGAGAATCACTTGAACTCAGGAGGTGGAGGTTATAGTAAGCAGAGATTGGGCCACGGCACTCCAGCCTGGGCGACTGTGCAAGACTGTGTCTCAAAAAAAAAAAAAAAATTTTTTTTTGAGGCAAAGCATGGTGGCTCACGCCTGTAATCCCAGCACTTTGGGAGGCTGAGGTGGGTGGATCACTTGAGGTCAGGAGTTCCAGACGAGCCTCGCCAATATGGTGAAACCATGTCACCACTAAAAATACAAAAATTAGCCAGGCTTGGTGTCGTATGCTTGTGGTCCCAGGTACACAGGAGGCTGAGGCACAAGATTCGCTTGAACCCAGGAGGTAGAGGTTACAGGGAGCCAAGACTGCACCACATCACTCTAGCCTGGCAACAGAGTAAGACCCCATTAAAAAAAAAAAAAAAAAAAAAAAAAACAGAACTTTGAAATTATGGAGTATTGGCAAAGAAGACAGCTAGGCATGGTGGCTCATGCCTGTAACCTCAGCACTTTAGAAGGCCAAGGTAGATGGGGTCACTTGAGCCCAGGAGCTCAAGAACAGCCTGGGCAACATAGTGATACCCTGTCTCAACAAAAAGTAAAGTAAAGTAAATTAGCCAGGGGTAGTGGTGCATGCCTGTAGTATCATGCACTGGGTCAGGAGAGGGTGCTGAGGTGGGAGGGTCACTTGAGCTTTGGTGGTAGAGGCTGCAGTGAGCCGAGTTCCTGCCACTGCACTCCAGCCTGGGTGACAGAGTGTAACCTTGTCTCAAAAAGAAAAAGAGGCACAATCTTTAGCAAACGATTATTAATGATGTGTGAAGTTTATATATAATGTGCTTATTCAGCAATCATAATATAATGGTACATTCTCCTCATAATAGTCATGATTTTTTGAATAACCTAAACCTGCTCAAAAACTTCGTACATTTCCATTAGAATCAGAATAACATCCATATTGTGAATGTGCTCTAAGTCCAAAGGCCCTGCATTGTCCTTCCTCTCTGACTTCTCTTCACTCCACTCTCCCTCTTCTTCTTTGTGCTCTGACTTCCGTAGCTCTTCTGGACCCTTGCACAGGCCACATACATCTGCTTCAGAGAGTCTTTATGTGTTGTGTGTCATTACTTTTTCCTGGAATGACATCTTCACTGATTTTAGCAGTGCCAGCTCTTCTCATTGTTGCTATCTGAAAGACGCCATGTCCTCAGGCTGTCTATGACATCTAATTGAAGAAAACCCCAGTCATTACCTCCCAGTCGTCTGCATTCCATTACCCAACATTATTTTCTTCCACGACACATTCCAATATCTGATATCATCCTATTTTCTTGGTTTCTGATTTCTTTGTTTTCTTTTTTTCTCCCTTGACTATAATCTCCATGAAAACAAAACAAAACAAAACCGTATTTATCATGTTCACTGTGGCATCCCCCAAATCTAAGATAAGAGGTACTCAAATAGCTTCATATAAATAAATCATTGAATGTTGCACTGCCTGTGTATGTTGCCTTCTTCCAGGGCTAGAAAATGTTCGTACCCTTCCAATGGATAAGTAATCACCCTTATGATTTCCAAGAATGGGGAGTTGTAAATCTTTCAAATTAATCCTGTAACTGTATAATACCAACAACCTTTAGTTTCACATAGTAATACTTCCACATTTGATCATATTTAAAAAATTATCACCCCTTTTTCTGGATGCTGCTGGTTTTATATCTGATGGATTTACTTACTACACTCCTACCTGAGCTGAGAGTGGGTGGGTTGGTATGCTATGTCAATTGATAGATTAATTTATCCAGCAAGTATTTATCAAGCCCTTCCTATCTGCTTAGTGCTATGCTTGGTATAGGACATAAGTTGAAGCCGCTGTAACCTTCATGGAATTTGCAGTTTACTAATATACAGAGCACACAATCAAACTTTTTAACAATGAATCACAGAAAGTGTTATGATTTGGGAATGGCAGAATATCACGGCATACAAAGCTGGGACACCAGACTCAAGATAGCGTGATAGGGAAGACTTCCCGAAGAAGTAGCATCAAACCTGAGACTGGAAAGATACATGGGCATTAGTCAGGAGAAGTTAAGTATCCACCTGGCCTAATTCCCCAAAGAGAACAGTTTCTGGAACCCAGCCTTTAAAGTGCTTCATTCTATTTGATGCAGTGTTAAAAAGTTGGTTTGCTTCCAAATGTAGTCCATCTAGTTGCTGCCATCATCATCATTGTCATCATCATCAATATTTATTCAGTGAAGAGTTACCTCTAAAAACGTTACATGATTTAGTCAAGAAACTTTCACAACAACTTTAGCAGTAAGCACTAAGTGTATATTTGCTTTACACATGAGGAAGTGAAGCTCACACTATTTCACTCTGGCTCACCCAGCTACTCAGTACTATGTGCTTCTGTTCTCTGCTGCTCCCTGTGATGTTTGCACTGGACTCAGTTTGCTTGGAGATGCAATCTTTGGTTCATAACATGGGTAACATGTCAATGGAGACAAAAGGTGACCTATGCTGCATGGTTTAATGCCCAGGTCTCCTGGCCTGTCACTGACCTTGTGGATCCTAGATCATTTCAGATAATGGCAACAGACACTAAACAATGCAGCATCAGTTCAGGTCTAGGGTTGCTATAGTGACTTACTCTGTGACATAAAAGAAGGAAAATGCACTTTACCTCAGACTACTAGGCTGAAATCCACAACACTGCCTTGAGTTTTAATTATCTTATAGCTATCTCATGAAACAGTATGTTTCTTTAACTTAACCTTGCAATAGAACATTTTGAACAAAAAGTTTCTTGACACAGGGATGTTACCATGCACTGGCTGTACCAAAACTATTCATTTCCTCTGAAGAATATCCATTGCCTCTGAACGAAACTTCCGCACTTGACTCTCTTCTATACACTCTCCAGAGCTTCAAGGCTTTGCCATTAAGGTAAACTAACAGTTGTATTTGCTAAACCCACGTTCTGATGATCAGAAACACACACTTAATGGCTGTCTGGCTTGGCTCAATCTTGAGTTTTTACCTTCGCAGTAGCAGTGGGTTCCTGTATCCTTATCTTTAAGATAGGCCCTACTGCCAAATTCCAACAACAATCTTGACCTGAGGCAGTCAGTAGCAAACAAGCCCAGTGACTACTGGGATTCAGTTTCAAGATGTATGTGCTGCTCTTCCGAAAGTGACCATGCGACCCAGTTCTTGAAATCCTTTTCTTTCATTAGTTATCATCCCCTGTCCATCTTCAGGCATCAAGGTTGTGTAATTTAGGGTTTGTTTGGATGCTTGTTTTTGCCGTTTAGGGACCTGTCCATTCCTTTTCTGATAATGTGGACTTGTTTTTGGCTTGTCAGCCTCTCTCTGGGGACCTCATTGGAAATTGGGTAAAAAAGTAAACTTTCAAAGTTCTCACTCCTAAGGAACTCAGTTAGGGACTGCATATATACACGTATACATACATACATATATATGTATATATACATGTGTGTATATATATATACATGCACTATATATATATATATATTTTTTTTACTCATCTGTAAGAACCTGTTGCTACTTGAAGATCTTTTGCAAAATTATCAAATTCATATAATTATCAAGACCACAGTAAGTAGTCTAAATGTGTGAAACCAGCCATTTGGGAAATACGGTCACCTGAGGGCCTGTCCAAACAGTCAAACTATTCCTTTAGATTTCATTCTGCCTGTGTTTGAATGTGATCCTTCTGTTCCCATACATCCTACTTTTCCTTAGGAGATGAAAATTTGCTTTTTAGGCAAAGTCTCCAATTTTGAAGAATTGGTAACTAATCCAGAAACAATAAAAATGAATACTGAGAAGACAAAATATAAAATGAAACAAAGAAATAAAAGTGATAACTGTAACAGCTTTCTGGAACTGGCCTAAGACCTTTAGCTGATACCAAAAACTGACATAACTCCAGTAATATTCATCTAGTATAGCACAGTGAGTTACAAAGCTTGGACAACTTCTTGCATTAACAGCACCCTGGTATCTGGAACTAAAGTTGAGCCTCAGCCTTCTTAGGCTCTTACTTTCTAGAAAAAAAAATTATCCAAATTCCAATGTAAAATGGCAATCTAGTTTGGTTCATCACTTCCAAAGAGATAACTGAAAGCTGTGAACACTTACAGATCTATACATTAAAGTATGTAGTATTACTAACAGGAGCATTGATGCTACTGCTACTACTAATAATAATTGGTAGTAATATTATATATTAGGAGTTTTTTCAGACTTGAAAATGTCACGGCCATAAACTCCAGATTCATGTGTCTGGGCTTTTTCTGATTTCAGCTAATCTGATTAAATTCCATATAAAGATAGTATAATCATCAGCAGAAATGGTGATTTTAAAGCATACCTAAGGAAAAATGAAACATCTGGGACTCCCAAAGAGATTTGATAAGTTTAAGCAAATCACTTTTGCCAATATCTGGGGCCACTTTTATTTCTAACACTCTTTTACTGTTACTGACAACATTCCTGGTATCCTCTCACCTGACAGCAGCTGTCATTATAAAAATTGCCAAGCCAATTCAGAAAGCACCTGCACAATGCCGGGGACTTAAACTTTTAACAACCTTCAGGAAAGCCTAGACTCATTACCACCTCTTGTCAGCTTGTACATGAGCTCATCTTTTAGTTGCAAAAGTTGGCAGATTAGAATATTATATATGACAGATCTGAAATAGCATCGATGACATCCTTCCCTGTAGTGTCTGTGAAAAGAAGCATTATGAAAAATCACATTTAGAAATTTGATAAGTACTCTACAAATTGAAGGAGGTTAGGTTCATGGCTATTTATAATCTATTTCATTTGTCATTAAAAATTCTAGCATGCTGTGATTTTTAAATATTATAAGGATATCAGAAATGCTATGGAATGTTACTCCTTGGCACATATTGATTTTTTGCTCTTAAGACTTTTTAAAATTTATTTCCCTAGGTATATTGAAAGAACACTAATCTTTTCTTTTGAGTATAGTCTTTTCTACTTGACAAACTATCTCTTCTTTCTCTGCGTTGTGTTTCTGAAGTTGGATTATGCTTCCTTATATAGACCTCTCTGTCACAACTCCTGAAAATGTTTTGTCAACAAACTATTGTTTTTAAGTAATAATTATTTCCTTTTCCAAAAATTCAGTGAATTTGTTATATATGAAACAGAAATAGAACTTTCAATTTCCAGAGATTAACATCATATAACCAAAGCTAGCATATGGGATTTAACTAATTCTAGGCAAAAGCAAGGAAATATAGCAGTCTGCTTCTCTTGGGTACTCCTAAAGTACATTACTACCATTTTTGTTTCTGAAATTATAAAATATACTTTGCAGATTCCTCTTATTATCTGTGTTGCTAACCTCTAAAAATACAGATTATCAACCACCAGATAAGACTTCTATTTAAAGGTTTTTAATTTCTTTCTTTTTCTTTACTACATTATTGTTCAAACTTTGAATATTTCCTATTTTTTAACTCATTGATTCTAAGTCATGACAGCATAAAGGAGAATCCTCCTGAAATCATTGTTTTGATGAAAGGCAAAAGTGTTTTATATTTACACGATGACTGGCTTACGTACACTTGCCTTGTCCAATTTAGAAGGGACTTTGCATCAGGTTTTCTATTCTATGCACACAGATGATTTTGGCTAGTGGGTGGGCGTGAGTAGGCAGTTGTGGCAAGTGGAGTTCAAAATCCTAAACTCATATTTTATAAGTGGTAAGTCATAAATAACTTAGGATTCTATGCAGCTCTCCTTTACTGGTTTAATGAGGTAAAGGAGAACAGTCATCATATTAAATTATGTCAGTTTTTCTGGGAACAGGTGACAGAACAAATCATTTCAAACTCCCTCATTCTACATTCTAAGAATCCACTGAGGACTATAACTGCTGACCTTTGTAGCAGTGAGCTGTAGCTTGCGAAAAAAAATAATGAGTGAAGATTATATTTTACTGAACATTCTTACCCTAGACAAAATGATTCTTACCAACACTCACCTCTATAAAATATTTCTCTGAGAACACGCATATTATCCATTAAAAAGAGCTTCCCAATATAGACATTCTTATTTTTCATAAACACTTTAGAATGTTAATTGCTTTGTTCAGAACTGAATTGAGGAAGAGTTTATATTTGACATGCATGCATATATATGCATAACAATTATGCATCTCCATATATATGCACACATATATAAATGTATTTAAATGTTTTTGTCAACTAACGTCTATATCAGGCTACAGAAAAATTAAACTTTTGATTTGAAAGTTACATTAGTAAGAGAGCTAACATTTTATTATGTTTCTTTCAAATTTCTGGGACATTCATACTAAACCCCCAACTTTTAAATTTCATGTTTCCTTAGATCTCAAATCAGCATTTGTTATTTCCTAAAGAATGTTTCAGGGACCATTAGTCACAAGAGATGCTTAATAAAGGAAATAAAGATTCCACGGCCACGTGTGTTGGGAAACACTGTTACTCCTTCTAAAAGAAATGTGTGATTCTATTTTTATAGTAAAGGTTCTAAAACATGTGTTTAACTTTGTTTAATCTAGTATTCCCCACACATGTTTGATTTATAAAATGTAAGATTCTTTGTCTAGGTAATTCTTAGCAACTTTTGTTGAAACAATAGTTAGCAAAAGTTTTGAACTTTTCATGGGAATGTATTATGTATTTATGTGTGGTTGCTTCAAATGCCTTTGATTTCTAACTTTCTCTTGGATATGGCATGTAGCACTTCCATTTATCTTGGGCATGGCATTCTTGAAACAGATTTATGTTTACTAGTAATTAATTATAATGAATAAGCCTTCTTTTTAAACAACATGCTATAATTGTTCCTTGTCTTTTAAGTATACTAACATGACAGCATAGAATGTTAATGATAAAATTTTTGTCACTTCAGTTAGCTATATCTGAATAGACACTATGAAGATTCTTGTATTCAAATGTTTGCCATTTAAAACAGTTTTCCTGATATGACTCATAGACTACCGGAATGGAAAGTGAGATCTGGAGATCATTTGGTCTCAATACAATTTTTTCCCTCTTGTATATAAAGGAAACAAAACAAAACAAAACAAAGAAGAACAACAAATCTAAAATTAGAACCTTTAAGGGAAGATAGAATCTACCAATAAGAGGGCATTATAGCAAAATGGTTAAGCTCACAGACTCTGGAGCCAATATATCTAAGATCTGTTCCTGATTTTACTAGTTGTGAGCCATTTGATTTGGGGCAAATTCTTGACCCTTTGCAGTTTTAATTCCCTCATGTGTAAATGAGTTTAGGGTGGTTGGGGCCAAGTGAGTTAAGTTATGTAAAACTTGATTACCTGGTGCATAGTAAAAGTTGTTTTATTTTTCTTTTTTTAATACTGTTATTAAGATTGAAGTCTGTTTTTTAGCAAAATGTCTTCAGAGAACATTTTATTTAATGTCCCTATAGAGATTACTTGTATTTAATAAATTAGCATTCAATAAGTATTATAAGAAAACACAGCAAGGTTGTGATCAAGGCTCCAAAGTGCCAAAGCAGAGCTACAGATACCAAGGACACAGAGGAATTCAGAAGCTGGAGATGTCATTCTGTGGTAGGATCCAAAGACACAAGGGGTAACAGGGCCGCTGGAGTCCTTGATCCTGCAGCATTTACAGTCTGGGGAAGGTGGTGGTCACAAGTGATAAGAAAGCAATGTATGCAGGAAACATCATGAGCAGTAAGAATGTAGTAGTCAGGACGGCTAGTGAGAGATTGCTCTGGCTCTGTTTGCCTAAGTAGGCAAGGAGGACTACATTAGCAGAAGGCTCTGTAGAGGAGGTAAATTTGTCCTGGAGGTGAAGAGTGAAGGCCAGTTAGCAGCTTGGAAAATGTCAGTGATTGAAAGCAAGTAGCTAAGTTCACTGATTTTTATAGCTATATTATTCCTAAAAGCAAGTCTGGTTTATAAATTCTGTACCAAATATATCTAGGTTTTTCATGCTTTCTAAACTTTCATTCCTTTATCTCCAAATAGAAAGTGTTCAACTTAAATTGACTGAATCACAATTACTCTTAATTTTAACAGTCTTTCTGATGATAAGGGAAGGGTTAGAATCACTCAAACAGCTTGACTACATTGTACTTAAAATGAGTAGGGGCTAACATATTTATGATTTCTGAGCCAATAACATTGTCTAATGTGAAATCTTAGAATGCTTCCCAATGTCTGGATCTTCTCCCTTTGACCACAATGAGACAGGACAGAACTCCAAGCCCTACTGCGGTGATCTGAGGCTCTGTTCTGGCCAGTAAGTGGTGGAAGGTATGATATGTGTCACGCCCAGGTCAGAGCACTGGATCATTTGCAGGATTCTTCAGAGGCCCCTTCCCACTGAGGCAGTGAATAGAAGGCTATAAAGATGAAGCCTCAGTTGCCCAAGGTCTTGAAGAACATGCAGTGATCAAAGCAGTCCTCAGTGCAGAAGTTGCATGAGGAAGAAATAAAAGTTTGTTGTTTAAACTATTGAGGTTTTGAGAGTTTTGCTATACTGCATCGTAACCTAGTCTAGCCTACCTGATATTCATATTTATCAACATAAAATCACATGTGCGTGTATGTGTGTGTGTGTGTGTGTTTGTCTCAAGCAGGACAAAGAAAGCTAAAATGAAAATACAATTCAAAACAGTTTTTCCTCTGCTTGATATAATACATGCAAAGAGACAAAAACGGAACCTTCTCTATGCCTTTGCAAGGAATCCAGTTTTCAGTACATCAAAGAAAAAATATTAATCTCAGGTCAGTCTGTCACTCTGTATCATAATGATAAATTAGGTAAATGAGTGAGGAAAGTAGGGTATGGCATAAGATATCCTCACTATATAGATAGAATGACTGAAGGTCAGCTAAAAGGGCTTAATTTCTCAAGCTTGCAAAATCATGAAAATATGCCTCCCAACTCGCTTACATTTTCAATATGTCAATTATAATACAAAACTTTACAGAATAGTATTTTAGGTGTATAATAGATTGACCTCAATTATTTCAAATAATAACTTTTTATGTTAGTTATATTAACTTGTTAGAATAGAAAGCTGTAAGATGTATTTTTTCTTTGTCTAATAATCTCTAAAATCAGCAATCTGAAATAATAGTAAGAGATGCTGCTCCTCATTTCAAATAATACAGATATATGGGAAAAATAATGGCAATTTTGCTATCATATTTTACTTTTTTGTATGTGTAGATTATAAGGCTATTTTTCTAATGAAGTAAGCTCACTAATATATCTCACTGTGTTAACCTTCCTATTCCCTACATGTCCTCAATATTCATAAAAATAATTTTCCGGCCGGGTGCGGTGGCTCACGCCTGTAATCCTAGCACTTTGGGAGGCTGAGGCGGGCGGATCATGAGGTCAGGAGATCGAGACCACTGTGAAACCCTGTCTCTACTTAAAAATTACAAAATATTAGCCATGTGCAGTGGCGGATGCCTGTAGTCCCAGCTACTCAGGAAGCTGAGGCAGGAGAATGGCGTGAACTTGGGAGGTGGAGCTTGCAGTGAGCCAAGATCGTGCCACCACACTCCAGCCTGGGCAACAGAGCCAGACTCCATCTCAAAATAATAATAATAATTATTATTATTATTATTTTCCAAGAGCATGCTTATTTTGGGATGGCTTAATTTATTCATAATACATTTAAATAATTAGTTTATTATTTATATTACTTAATCTATCCCCAATACAAAGATTAAGATTTGGAAAGAGGCAAGAATGCCTACTATTTGTATGACTGCTCAACAGTGTACGAGTCTATAAATTTAAGATGTTGTAATTTAAAATAGATGAGTCTATTGAAATCAATGGAGAATAAAACACCTACTTTCCTAACAGATTTAGTAACTGAAACTCAGAGCCAACAGAAGAAGACCAAGAAAGTTATAGGATTAAAAAAAAAATTGGTAAGCACTTAAAACTGGAAGAAAAACAAACAAACAAACAAACAAACCTGGTGCTAGAGCTGTTTCTTAGACCATCCTGACTTTTCAACAAATTATTTTTAAAATGGTTTATTTCCCCTGCTTATATGGTTCTTGGTACTAAGCACAATTATTTCCTTTTAAATTTAATAGATCTTAGATTCAATTTAAAGTTTTTTATTTTATTTATTATTTGAGAAAGGATCTCGCTGTGTCATCCAAACTGGATTACAGTAGCACGTCCTCAGCTCACTTTGCAACCTTCACCTCCTGGGTTCAAAGGATTCTCCTGCCTCAGCCTACTAAGTAGCTGGGACTACAGGTGCCTGCGACCACACCCAGCTAATTTTTGTATTTTTAGTAAAGGTGGGGTTTTGCCATATTGGCCAGGAGGGTCTTGAACTCCTGACCTTAAGTGATCTGCTGCCCTCCACCTCACAGTGCTGGGATTACATGGGATTACAGGCATGAGCCATGGTGACCCGCCTAAAGTTATTAAACAGTAGTTTTTTCTTTCGTTTACTTCTGGGTCCTATTTTGATGCCCTGTGATGCTCAATGTTCTCATACTACCCTTCAATTTCTGAGTCATTTCAAATAACTAGGAGGATATTGAATGTACTCAACATGAAGAAATGATAAATGTTTAAGAATAGATAGATATGCCTATTACCCTGATCAGATCACTAAACTATATATTGTAACATCACTCTGCATGCCATGAATTTGTACAATTATTGTGCCAAATTAAGAAAGTAAATTCAAAACGGAAAAAAAGTATATAAATTTCTCTTCACTTCCACCATCTTGTTGAATGACAATAGCCAAACAAATACACCATTATTTCTAATACACTAATAAATGTTAAACATCTTCATCTTCCAAGGTAATATATTTGGGTTTTAATTGGATCATTGGAGGGCAATAATGAGGATTAGTTTCTTCTTGTCGTGAAAGATTAATAGCTTACACATACGGACCTTTCTCTGCATAGATTCAATTTTCAAGATCCATTTTAAATACTACCTCTTCTATGAAGCCTTTTCCTTCCATACAGTGACCACACACCCTTGTTTGAACCTTGGGACTCATCATAATTAATAGCACCCCCTATCCTCCCAAAACAGAATTTTCATGTTCTATTTGGCTGATAATTATGTGGTCATACTCCTACCCTAGAAATTGAAAAATGAGAATCACAGCTGATCTTATTTTTTGCATTACCACCCTACATTATTAATGCTTATATTTTAGAATATGTTTAGTTTGTAATTTGGCTGCCATGGTTTCATGATTTTATATATCTACATAATATATCTTTATCATATTACCTTAAGGACAAATATTTACCATTATATATATTTATAGCTTTACTTGCATACAGATACAGTGCAGTAAAGGTATTCAATAAATTTTGAATAAACTAGTGGCTTTAGTTTCAAAGATAGTTCTTTGTAGTAGGTTATAAGTTTTCCTACTTGTTAAAGTTTATTAAATATATGTGTTATGGTCTTGTTTATTCAAGGTATAAATGCTTAGCTTTTAAAATTCTTTATAAATTATCCCTCCAGAAATAACCTGTTGGATATTTCTATGAAACAGTGCCAAATAAAAATCTATAAATATTCATAAAGTTAATAATTTATTAAGCATTTTTAAATTATGAGTCAATCTAAACATATTTTAATGGCATGTCATTATAACAGACACAATGGGAGAAAATTTTAATTCCCCTCACCAATAAACCTCTTTAATTATATAGATATGTTTATTTTAAATAATTCAAAAAAATGGATGCTTATGTAATAAATACATGAAACCAAGGGGATACTATTGAATTCACTGTTCTAAATCCTCTGTTTTAAAATTAATGATATATCAAGGAATCTTATGCATCAGAGACTATCAAACATTTTAATAACTTCAGCATCTTAAAGAAAACATCATGAATATTTCAATATTTTTATCTTATAATTGTGTTGTCACTGACATTCTTACAAAATAAATTTCCTTTTTTTCTTTTTTTTCTTTTAATGTAAATGCTTCTAGTGCTGTGATGTGAATACCTTTAGCTGTAAATGAAAGAAAACCCAAATATGGTATTGGGTTACTGTCTGTGGTCAACTTGGTGTCATCACAGCCCCCATCTTTCCTCTTCTGTAGATACAGAAGAGCAGGATCCTGTTCATGTTACCCAGGATCCTGTTCCCCATAGGTTAGTGATCAGAGTCTGCTAGTAAGAGATATTTTGCAAGATTTATAAGGCTTAAGAGAAAGACATCTTTTTTCCTTTGGAGGCAATTGTAGCCAGATGAGACAGGAGATTCACAGTAACTTACCAGCAAGCTCTTAAGAACATCATGATTTTCTGCTGATGTCTGCATACTTGATAGAAAGTTCTAAAGATTTTTGGGAATTGTAGCATCTTCCATGTGAACCCTAAGAACCTCCCACTTCAGCTTTACAAGTTGAAATGTTCAGTGGTGGCTTTCTGGATCTCCATTCTTTCACATGTCGAAGTGTGTTCATAATTCTCATATTAAATGCTTCATACCTGAAATACATAGAGTGGTTTCTGTCATCAAATCCTAACTGGTACACCAATTAAAAATGACCTAAATCAAATGGACTTTTGCTTTCTCACATAAGAGTTGTAAAGGTAAGTGTGTTTTAGAAGTATTTATTTCAGAGGATTGATGACATCATCAAACACCCAGTTTTCTTTATTTCCTTCTCTGCCATACTCAAGATATAGTCATATTTTCTTAGACTGGCTCCTCTCTTCAACACAACTCCAAGACCTGGACAAAAAGGCCCTTATGGCACAAGCATCCCTCAGCCACAGGGAAGCATTCTATCATATTTCTCAATAACCATCAAAGCAAAAGATGACTATAACTGAATGCTGGAAGATGTGTAGGTGATGCCATTGTCTATTTCAGAACTATTAAACTGCAAGTAGCAGATGAAAGAGAAGTAAATTAACCTGTTAGAAAGCATAAGGTTTCTGACATAGTCACTTCCCAAAAGGGATGAGTTTCCATTTTCTTGCCTCTCTATGTGATCTGGATATACGCAGGTCAGTGTGTACTAAAAGTGTGCAGCAGTTGCACATGGTGACTGAAAAATATATTTTTTTTTCCTGAGATGGAGTTTCATTCTTGTTGCCCAGGCTGGAGTGCAATGGCATGATCTTGGTTCACTGCACCCTCCGCCTCCTGGGTTCAAGTGATTCACTTGTCTCAGACTCCTGAGTAACTGAGATTACAAGTATGTGCCACCATGCCCAGCTAATTTTTGTACTTTTAGTAGAGACAGGGTTTCACCATGTTGGCTAGGCTGGTCTCGAACTGCTGATCTCAAGTGATCTGCTTGCCTCAGCCTCCCAAAGTGGTGGGATTACAGGTGTGAACCACCACGCCTGGCCAAAAAATATTTTATAATATAAAAAAAATGAGTAAGGCATATCAATTTTTATACAGAAAACTAGATGGATTCTTAATACAAGAATTGTGAATTACTTTATGTTATAAAATGTATTTAATATTTAAATTTTTTCAAAAATAAAATTTAAATGTTAGCTATATTTAAATAATTTAAATACAGCCATGCATTTCTTAACAACAGGACTATTGTCTGACAAATACTTTGTTCGGTGATTTTTGTTGTACAAACATCATATGGTATTCTTAAACAATCATAGTTGGCATGGCCTGCTACACACCTAGGCTATATGATCTAACCTATTGCTCCTATGCTGCAAACCTGTACAGCCTGTTACTGTATTAAATACTGTAGGCAACTGTAATAAAATTGTAAGTACTTGTGTACCCAAGCATTGAAAAGGTAGTATGTTGCATCACAAAGGTACAATGGCTATGTCACTAGGCAATAGACATTTTTCAGTTCTATTATAATCCTATGGGACCATCATTAGATATGTGATTTTTCCTTGACAGAAACATCATTATGCAGCATATAACTTATTGTCAAAGACAAGAAAAAAAAAATGCACATGCCAGAAATTTGACTGAAAATCAGAAGACTTCTCTTTTCCATGCACAGCTTATAGTTTGTGCTACTGTGCTAATAGTGATGATGTTCTGTTGAAAAATTCTAATATTGTACACGATGCTTTCTGAATCTACCCACATGTGAGATATCTTATGAAGCACACATTAAATTTCAACTTAAGATCACATCTGGGCACATAATGCTAATGCCATGTAAATTCAGTAAAAACAATTTGATTTAATATAGATAAGATACAAAACGTACTAGAAGCAAATTGTTTTTGGGAGAAAATTGAATTAATTTGGAAATTGTGCAATCTACAGTTATTTAGAATGGTTTACAAAAAAACAGGTTTAATTTGGTTACTTTACTTTAAAAAAAGGTTAAAATTATTTTTACATTTTTTAGAAAAATTATTTTTCTGAATTTCAAAAGAAGAATGATTCAGTAAGCTATCACACTATTTTCAATTGTTTTCTTTATTTCTTTAGATAGTATGCCATACTAATTTTTTTTTAATTAAGAAGTACCCTGATGTTGTTTCATGAAAAAGTAAAAATTAGCAATAATATAATTGCTTATTATGGTAAAATTTAAAAATAACATACTAAACTGAGACAAGAAAGTTTGCCTAAGTTAACATTCTGGTCAATAAAATGCATGTATAGCAAAAATCTTGATTCAAACAATGTAGCTCTTTATTTTGCTGAAATTGAAGAATTCATAAATATATGGAATAAAAAATGTAGGTTTTAAACAGAATGCTTTTATTTTATTTTTCTTACAAGCACGGCAACCCGTGAACACACAGAATCAGCATTATAAATGTAATTCAATTGTCATTGTTTTTTTGCCAATTTTTAGTTATATGAAATTGTAGCTTTACACACATATATTTGGAAAGTTTATCTATCGTGGGTAGGAGGTATACTATGTCTTATTTACTAGTTGGATGTCTTCATTTTGACCTTTTCAGTGTTTAAATGTACAGTATGCAGACCTTGATTTGTACTACTATCCCTGGCCTGTAAAGGTTAGGGGTGGAACTATCCCTCATCCTCCCCAAATTATGATTTATAGTTCCAGGTGGCAGAGGAGCAGAAAAAGTTAGCTTTACCTAGGTGACAAACCAGCACACCTTACACATGTACTCCAGTACTGAAAATTAAAAAGCAAAAAATCTTGTCTCAAAATTTTCTCAACAAATCTTCCACATGATAATTTATTTATTCATATTTTCTACTTCTTCCTAAGTCAACTAAGACAAATTGCATGTTATTTAAAAAATATTTCACTTTTTACATATTCTTTAATTTAGCATATATAGTGTTTCTTATAATGGTAATCTTCTTAATATTTATAAATAGAGTTTTAATTTAAAATTTTAATTCGTATTAGTGACTTTTATCCTAGGGAAACTTGTCAAATACTGCTTTTGTTGTTTTTAATTAATTTCAAATTATACTTTTGTATTGCCTTCTACCTTATATATACATTTTAAATGAAGTTGGAGAGACAGATATTAAGAATTTTTCTTTTTTATTGAGAGTTTTTATGTAGTCATCAGATTAGATCTTTAATGACACTTTATACATTTCCGTATACTGTGTTCTTGTTATTTTTGATTTATTAGCCTTATTTAAGGTTTTGTTTCTTTTCTGATTGAGAAATTATTTAGGAGTGTTTTTTGAAAGAAATCTTTGGGTTTATTTTAATCATGAATTTAAACTGGTATTACTCATTTCTATTTTAGTTTATGGGAGTTTAAATAATATGCCCTATATGTACCGAGACGTTGCTATCTCTTACATAATCATGTTTTTAAAAACTTACAGTGCTAGAAATGTTGTAGCTTCTATTTTCCAGATAGAAAGTTTGCTATAATTCTATTAAACTTTACTAGATTGGTGTGAAATTAATTGCAATTAATTTCGCACCAACCTAATATTGATTAAACTCAGTAGCATAATAAAGATAACTTCCTTTAAAATGCTAAAAGAGAAAGTATTTTAGGAACATTACTTGTTCCAGACTACATTAGGAATGCATCTGCTACACACTGCCATAGTATCCTTTAATTCCTCCACATAACACTTATTAGGCTAAGTACAGTTTATGTATATATTATTTTTTCCATAACCTGAATGAGCCCACAGTTTCTGTTTATTTAGTATGCACTTACAAATTTTGTTTTGTATGTGCATGTAGGGTATGTATTTGTAGCAATTAGTACACTATCACATGACAGTCAACCATATTTTTAATGAAAGAATGCATGGCTGGCTGGCTGGCTGAATGAATAGTTGAATGTGCTAATATTCCTATTTTAAAAGAAAATGCTCTGTTGGCTAGGCGCAGTGGCTCATGTCTGTAATCCCAGCGCTTTGGGATGCCAAGGGAGGTGGATCACCTGAGGTTAGGAGTTCCAGACCAGCCTGGCCAACATGATGAAACCTCGTCTCTACTAAAAATACAAAAAAAAAAAGAAAAAACTTAACTGGGTGCAGTGGCAGGCACCTGTTATCTCAGCTTTTAGGGAGGCTGAGGCAAGATAATCTCTTGAACCCGGGAAGTGAAGGTTGCAGTGAGCGGAGATTGCACCATTATACTCCAGCCTGGGTGACAAGAGTGAAACTCCATCTCAAAAAAAAAGAAAAAAAAAGATGAAAATGCTCTGTTTGGAACAACCTGGGATGCAAAACTATTAGTTATGGGCCCCATTTCCAACCAATATACAAATTAATTGATAAGAAAAGATTAATAATGATAATCAAGGTTCTAAGAATATAATCTTATTGAATTATTGATACAACATAGACACAAAAGAAAAAAAATAAAATGAGCTGTAGATGGCAAGAGTGGGTCAGTGGCTCAAGGAGTCATTGGAAGATGAGAATAAGTTTTAGGCATAAATAGTACTTAAAACACAGGGAAGAAGTGAATTAAAGTTAGAATTTTCTGCATTGTGTCTCATTTAACTATTGCTCTAAAAAATACTTTTGATGCCTCCCTTGATTCAGAAAAATTAGTAAAGTATAAAACATATATACATACATTAAAAGTTAGTGAGTAATATATATGTATATGTCGTTTTTGTATAAATGGTTTATAAGTATTATATATATAACTATACAGTCAGATGTGTGTATATATATGTGTGTGCATGTGTATATATGTGCGTATATGTGTGTGTGTATATATAAAATCTGTGTGTATGTGTGTTTATACACACATATACATGTATATATGTATTTGTACACATATACATACACATACACATACATATGTATATATGTGTATGTGTACAATGCACATATATGTGTATATATGTGTGTATACATACACATATATACATACATATATACATATACACATATACACACAGACTTTATATATATACACACACATATATGCACACACAGATATATATACACACACATCTGACTATATGTATAGTTATATATATAACTTCATATATACATAAAGTTAGTTCAGGCTTCTATAATAAATTAACATAGACTAGTGACTTACACAACAGACATTTAGCTCTCACAATTCTGGAGGCTGGAAGTGTAAGATCAGGGTGCCAGCATTGTTGGGTTCTGATGATAGCTGTCTTCTGAGTGGCAGAGTTCCAGCTCCTCAAATCCTCGTATGACCAAAAGAGAGCTAGAGCCTCTCTGGAGTTCCTTTTCTTTTTTTTTGTATTTTTTTTTTTTTTTTTTTTTAGAGAGGGGGTTTCAACGTGTTAGCCAGGATGGTCTCGATCTTCTGACCTTGTGATCTGCCCACCTCAGCCTCCCAAAGTGGTGGGATTACAGGTGTGAACCACCACGCCTGGCCAAAAAATATTTTATAATATAAAAAAAATGAGTAAGGCATATCAATTTTTATACAGAAAACTAGATGGATTCTTAATACAAGAATTGTGAATTACTTTATGTTATAAAATGTATTTAATATTTAAATTTTTTCAAAAATAAAATTTAAATGTTAGCTATATTTAAATAATTTAAATACAGCCATGCATTTCTTAACAACAGGACTATTGTCTGACAAATACTTTGTTCGGTGATTTTTGTTGTACAAACATCATATGGTATTCTTAAACAATCATAGTTGGCATGGCCTGCTACACACCTAGGCTATATGATCTAACCTATTGCTCCTATGCTGCAAACCTGTACAGCCTGTTACTGTATTAAATACTGTAGGCAACTGTAATAAAATTGTAAGTACTTGTGTACCCAAGCATTGAAAAGGTAGTATGTTGCATCACAAAGGTACAATGGCTATGTCACTAGGCAATAGACATTTTTCAGTTCTATTATAATCCTATGGGACCATCATTAGATATGTGATTTTTCCTTGACAGAAACATCATTATGCAGCATATAACTTATTGTCAAAGACAAGAAAAAAAAAATGCACATGCCAGAAATTTGACTGAAAATCAGAAGACTTCTCTTTTCCATGCACAGCTTATAGTTTGTGCTACTGTGCTAATAGTGATGATGTTCTGTTGAAAAATTCTAATATTGTACACGATGCTTTCTGAATCTACCCACATGTGAGATATCTTATGAAGCACACATTAAATTTCAACTTAAGATCACATCTGGGCACATAATGCTAATGCCATGTAAATTCAGTAAAAACAATTTGATTTAATATAGATAAGATACAAAACGTACTAGAAGCAAATTGTTTTTGGGAGAAAATTGAATTAATTTGGAAATTGTGCAATCTACAGTTATTTAGAATGGTTTACAAAAAAACAGGTTTAATTTGGTTACTTTACTTTAAAAAAAGGTTAAAATTATTTTTACATTTTTTAGAAAAATTATTTTTCTGAATTTCAAAAGAAGAATGATTCAGTAAGCTATCACACTATTTTCAATTGTTTTCTTTATTTCTTTAGATAGTATGCCATACTAATTTTTTTTTAATTAAGAAGTACCCTGATGTTGTTTCATGAAAAAGTAAAAATTAGCAATAATATAATTGCTTATTATGGTAAAATTTAAAAATAACATACTAAACTGAGACAAGAAAGTTTGCCTAAGTTAACATTCTGGTCAATAAAATGCATGTATAGCAAAAATCTTGATTCAAACAATGTAGCTCTTTATTTTGCTGAAATTGAAGAATTCATAAATATATGGAATAAAAAATGTAGGTTTTAAACAGAATGCTTTTATTTTATTTTTCTTACAAGC
>NW_012115699.1:3500777-3519897 GCF_000951035.1 Colobus angolensis palliatus | reverse complement strand
CTTGTGATCTGCCCATCTCGGCCTCCCAAAGTGCTGGGATTACAGGCTTGAGCCACCACGCCCGGCCTGGAGTTCCTTTTCTAAGAGCACTAATCCCACTCATAAGGGCTCTATCCTTATGAATTAATTCATTCTCAAAGGCCCCACCTTCTAATAACATCACATTGGGGTTAGGATCTCAATATAGGAATTTTAGAGGGACACAAACATTTAGTCCATAACAAGGACTTTAAGAACATCTAAATGAAAAAGGCACAAAAGCAATTTAATGAAGAACTGCTGAGGATGCAGTCAATTCACTTTCTTTAAACCATCCTTTTGTTATATGGTCTGTTATAGACAGTGTTTTGACTTGAGCATTTGAGGGCAAGTATTGGTAAGTTATTTATTGAAATTGTTTAGATTATTTAAATATATCTAGACAGGTTGGTAGATTTTACTTTTTATTCATTACTAAAAGCACTGTATTTCATTTGATCAAAAGTAGTTTCATTTGAAATTTGTTTGCTATAGAGAGATTTTAATTATTGGAAATATTATAAAAATTAATTTGGATTTAAATCCACCATCTTACACTTATTAACTGTTTAAAATTGGCTTCCATATTCATAAAATGGAGAAGTTACTACCATCAACCAAACGAGATGGGATGCAAGACTGAGATGGAGAAGCTGGCAGTGGTGATTTTAAAAAGTGGACAACTTTAAGACATATTTTGGAAATGAAAATGATAGGACTCACTGGTGGATTAGAATTAGAGGCAAAAGGCAAAGATTTCCCCATGCTTCCGACTTGAGCACCTGGTGTAATAGAAGGGTCAAGAGCATTGCAAATGGGAGGGCAGAACAGACCAGTATTGCCAAGACATTCTATTGAAAAGATGGCTGAATGTGCAGAGATAATTAAGCACACACGTAAGATGTTATTGTCTCCATCCCACTGGATGGGGGCGATCCTTCAAGTGTGGCAGAAGAGGTTGCAGTGTGCATGGATCATATTTGGATGTTGATGAAACATCAAAAGGAAGATGCCAATAAAGGAACGAATATTTGGGTCTGGTGTCTAGAAATACTGGCTGGGACAGAAATATACATTTAGAAGGTATTAGTAGGAGGAAGAACCAAATTATTTTTTAAACAGTGATCAAATATCTAGGGGGGGAAACAGGGATACATTTCATTAATGAAACTAGGAGTAGAGAATGTGAAGGAAAATTTAACCAAGTTAAATGAAATGAGTGGAGAAAAAGGAAAGTAGCCAGAGCAACCTTTGGAGCAAAGAAGAATTTGTTTTGCATAATTTTGCCCATAGAGGGGAAATATTGTAAGTCATTAGCAAATAAAGGTGCAGTAGAAAACAAGAGATGAGTGTAGTCTCTAAGAAGGTAAGAAGGAATAAGCCTTAGGCCACAGGTAGAGACATTGGTCTTTGATAGGATAGGGCATCTTGCTTCCTTTGTCACAGAAAGTAAATGAGAACAGTGATGGTACAGCAGGTTTAAAGTTACAGGGAGTAAACAGTCAATATATTCAAAGTCATCACACTAATTTTTAAGAATTAAAAGGTAAATGTAAAATTGGTATATAGTATAATTTAAATCTAATGAAAGCTACTTTAAAAGATGACAAAATACAGAACAATGTCTACAGTATAATAGTATTTGTAACAGCTGTGCTCTAAAATAACATTCTGTATTTATATATTTTCATAGGAGGTATCCATTATTATTTTGTCAGAAGAAAAAAATGATTTACTTTTTTGCCTCTTAATTTTTCTCTAAGAACTTTTAATCGGCATGCTCGTATAAAGAATATATTTTTTATTTTTGTTTATACCAAGTTCAGTGATTAGGCTAAAATCATCATAACTTTTAGGATGAGAAATTTTGAAATATAACATAAAAAATAAGGAACTGTTTAAAAGAAATAGCCAGCATAGATATCTTAATATGACTTTTATGTAGGCAGGCTCAGGCTCTTCCACCTTGATTCTGTGGAACTGATTTGCTGAAGAAGTATTCTCAGGAGAAGAACCTGTGACACAGTGAGGGCACAGAATAAGGCAGGGAAAAAGGCCAATCAAAGATGTGATTTGGCTGAAATCGAGGTTCAACACATGCTCACAAGGAACTTTGTGGCATCAATGGCACCACAGTAGTCTCGCCTCAAGGCAAAAGGATGGGGCTCTTGTCCAATCATGCAGCAATTGGCCACAGACTTCCTTTCCTCCCATTTCTGAATACGGTGTCCCTGTTGTAGAAAAAGCGCCGCTCTGGGCATTGTTAGATGGGTGCATCTGCAGGAAATGGGATTTGTGTGAGGCAACCAGGATAACGGAAAAATTCATGTCCTAGGGCACCAAAAGAATTAATATCTAGCCCTAGTTCTTCTTTTAATCGGGACAGTACTATTTTTTTCTTATCTTCACCAAAATGCAAATTATTTTTCAAGAAGTTTCCGTGTGAAGACTCCAAAACATACTAGCAGCTTCTTGGGGTTTGGTCTGAAGGTTCATTGTAATATGAACAAACCAAGAGCTTCTCTCAACTCTTAGCTGGACCCCAAGTATTAATTGTTCAGTATAAATCTCTCCATAAATGAGTTGAAGAGATCATATAATTGAAACCCAAATATAGAAGCATCACACGGGGAAGAAGTTACTTCATGCCAATACATTTTCATCCTAAATAATTATTTCCTTTTCAAGTTATATGACATTTCAGTTGTATTTAACTTTGTTGTTGCTTCTGTAATCTCATTTTTATTTCTATTTTGAGAAATACAGTGCTTTCTATATGGATATTGGCAAGTTCACTAATTCTGTTTTTCATTTGGCAAGCACTTAGTAAGTGCTTATTCTATATAAGATAATGAATGAAACAAACAAACAAAAAGACACAAATCCAGCTACCCACGAGCATAAAATGCAGCAAGATGACTGAGACATGCACATTATGCATTTCAACCTAATATCTCCCCTGATAAGAATCACTGGACAGATGCTGGTTATATTTGTTAATGAGAGAGCAAGTCACTCCTGGTGATCTCTGAGAGCTTCATGTAGGTCACATCTTACAGCACTAGATGTAATAAACAACATCAAAGAGCAGAAAGATTGGATGTGGACATCTCAGGGGCACAGACGTGAATGTGCAAAGGAAGTGAGGTGCGAAGTCCCAATTTAAGTTCCTGAGAACTAGTTGGACAGAAATTCATGGAAATGAAAGTGGATATGATATTAAAGATGAAAAACAATGTATATATTAACTCAATTCTGCCACTTTATAGCTTTGTTATATTAAATATATTACCTGATTTTCTGTGTCAGGTCTTCATTTACAAAGTAATCTATTAATTATTACATACTAAACACTGTGCCAAAGGGTTCACAAACATAATCTCACATAATCCTCATGTTAAACACATAAGGCAAGTTATCATTTTACAGACGAGCCCACTGAAGTTAAAGAATTTTAGTAACTTTCCTAAAGTCACACCTTTGCTAAATGACTGAACAGTAATTCAATCTAGGCCTGTTTGACCTTAGTTTTCATGAACCTAAATATGGCATAATACTACAAACCATTTGTCCTGCTCAATTCTCAGGGGATAGTGTAGGTTTAAAAGATGCATGAGGCTTGTGGGCAACTAACTACTCTTGAATAAGCAGCAATCTTTCTTGTAATTTAAAGTTTGATTCTTGTTTATACTGTAGCTTGACTTATCCATCTTAACCATGAATGCTGACCCTCATAATTATTCCAAATATGCACACAGCCCTTGCTTGGTGTGTGACCTTGGTCACTTAACTTCCTTAGTTTTCTGCTGTGTAGGTAAAATAAAATATAAATTATACTCTTGCAGTTGTGTGAGAAGGGAGTGATATATAAGTAACTGCTCTTGTAGCCATTTACTTCTAGATCCAATAGAGTGATGAATGCTTGCATCTGGTGAATGGAGACCGACCTTTATTACTGATAGAGCTGTTTGGAAAATCACCTTTGATCTATGGCCAAGTGGGATTGCTAACATTTCATCCCATGAAAAACACTGGACAACTATAGATTTTCTCTACCAGGAGCAGTGCCCTTATCACAAGACAGACAGCGACCGGAACACGTGGAATTGAGTACAGGGTGGCTTCTAAGGATGCTGCAGCTGAGCTGAGCATGCTTAGTTTCTTCTCCAGAGATTACTAAATAGATAATACATATCTCTTCCCACTGTGGAAAATGAGTGAATGGCAGGGTGAGTGATGGTGATGGGTAAAGGCCAGAAGTATTAATTTTTTTCTATGATTTTCGTTCCTGGCTGTATAATGTGTAGATATGATACTATACAATACATAGAACCTTCAACAAAGAGTTTCTTTAATTAGTTTGGTCTGTGGCTCAGGCACTAGCAATTCTTCCACTTGAAAATAAAGAACATGGAGTGGGGAATAAATGTTTCTCCAAATCAATGCTATCTTATTTTGAAAATACATTGTAAGAAGTAAAAATAGAGTATCTTTCTGGTTTTTAGTTTTAATAGCATAGGAGCAAATATTTGAATGTTTTTTCTGATTAAAATAACGTTCCACTTTTATATAAAGAGCTATACATTTAACATTTATGTAGAAATCAGTTTTTCTGAATTGTGCTTGTTTTATTTATGGCTGGGAGGGATCAGAGGCGAATAGAGTGATGTGGGATGATGACCCAGAACCAATCTGAGGACAAACTTTTAAGTGGAACTCCTTTGGGAAAGGCTTTATGTAGAATCCTTATTATTTGGACATTATCGTTGGCATTGCCAGTGACATTTGCAGAGCAGGACAGGAACAATCATTCCACTTCTTTTGAACTTTTTAGAATCAAGTGCTCAATGATATTCTCATTTCAATACTATTTTTTATAGGGAATCAGTACTCAGTTTTCAATTAGCTATTTCTGTAGGAATTTTGTGGGAGGTAAGGAATGGGCATGAGCCTAGTTGCTGCCACTTCCTTCCCTGTGAGACTTATAAATACCCGAGAAAAATATTGAAACCTTTGGACATTAATATTTAATATAAATTTAGTACTTCTTTAGACTGTAGTTGTAGAAGTGATTTTACCTTCTTATTTTGGTATATAATTCATTTTAATATGTTTTCATATATTTCATTAAAATATTGTTGAAATATTTTATACTTTAGTTATACTTTATTTTTCTGAACTTTACTAGATATGTTCTGATTATTTTTCTATATGTATTTTATTATTATTATTTTATCTTTTTTAAAATTTTACTTTAAGTTCCAGGATACATGTGCAGAACGTGCAGGTTTGTTACAGACGGTATATGTGTGCTATGGTGGTTTGCTGCACCTCTTGATCCATCATCTAGGTCCCCTCCTCTCGCCCCCAGCTTCCAACAGGTCCCAGTGTGTGTTGTTCCCCTTCCTGTGCCCATGTGTTCTCATTGTTCAGCTCCCACTTATGAGTGTTGAAAACCAAACATACGGTGTTTGGTTTTCTGTTTCTGTGTTAGTTTGCTCAGGATGATGGCTTCCAGCTTTATCCATGTCCCTGCAAAGGACAAAATCTCATTCCTTTTTTTTGCTTCACAGTATTCCATGGTGTATATATACCACATTTTCTCTATCCAGTCTATCATTGATGGTCATCTGGGTTGATTCCATGTCTTTGCTGTTGTGAATAGTGCTGCAATAAACATATGTGTGCATGTATCTTTATAGTAAAATGATTTACATTCGTTTGGGTATATACCCAGTAATGGGATTGCTGTGTCAAATGGTATTTCTAGTTCTAGTTCCTTGAGGGATTGCCACACTGTCTTCCAAAACTGTTGAACTAATTAACGTTGCCACCAACAGTGTAAAAGTGTTCCTATTTCTCCACAGCCTCACCAGCATCTGTTGTTTCTTGACTTTTTAATAATTGCCATTTCCACTGGCATGAGATGGTATTTCATTGTGGTTTTGGTTTGCATTTCTTTAGTGATCAGTGAGATTGAGCTTTTTTTCATTCTATGTGTACTTTGAAATAATTTTGTTAAATTGCCTTTCCTCCCCTCCTAAATAACTACTGCTTTTTATTGCATCATCATAAATTTATTAGTTAACATAGGGAGAATTAACAGCTTCCTACTTAATAATACTAACAAGTTATCAGTCTGTTCTTATTTCATTTTATTTCCTTGTGTTTAAATTACCACTTTGTTTTGAAAACTGTATGGCTGGGTAACTTATCTTTTTGTTGTTTATTTTTATAATAATTTTACTTTTATACCTAAAATCTTGTATTCCTTTTTTGTTGTATTGGCAAGATGACACTTATTTCCTGAATGGTATTAGTGTCTTTCCTTTGAATCAGTTCTAAACCATTTGTTGCTTTTTGCTCCACCAACCATTCAGTCAAATGCAAATCCTTAAACCTGGGATGGGAATGCTCTTTGTAGCTTCTATACCTGGACCACTTCTCTAAGTCTTTAGTGATACTGAGATTTGCTCAACTCCCCTTCATTCTCCTTTCCCTCATGTACTTCACCATCAGACATGAAACTGGTATTCCAAAATAGAATTGTCCATGGATCTTTTGGACACCATTTTTGTTATATCCATGTGGTATTTTCCTTCAAGCAGCAAGTCATAGACCCTGACCTCATCCCAGTCTTACCTGCAGTATTATTTACAGACACTTCTCAATTTGTCTAGTTTATGTCATCCTTTGCTAGAATCAGTTTCTACTTATTATTATATTTCTTTGGTAAAATCATTTGTAATTATCTATGGACTCAAACTATCATTTCAATTTCTAATGTCTATTTATTCTTCTAAATCTTTTAAAGAAAAAAGATTAGAAAGCTTTATTAGAGTGAAATATACCTATAAGGGTAGAATTTATAAAATATATGTAAGTGTTCTGAAAGATTACATAATTCAATGTTTATTATTCATGCCTTATCCTGAGAGTATGCATACATTGTCTGAAGAGATTGAAACACAATGTTCCGTAACCTTCTAGATTCACGATTTCTTCTTTCAAATGTTTTTGTGATATCTGTTTCACATAGCTCTTATGACAAATAGATATCATCAATTCACAGTATAGTGGCATAGTTGAGACAATCAGAATTTCTTTTCCAATACAAATGGAAATGAAATTGGCATATAATCAACACGATGATATTAAAAAGTAATTTTCATGATTTTACACAAACTCTCTAAGGAAGGAAAACGATAATGAAAGTTATATGTTATTGGTGTGAATGTTTTACATGAATTTCTCAACAGGTCTATGATATAGGAAGAATGAAATCTCCCTTTTATTGTTGCAGTAATTAAGGCAAAGAGAAAGATTTCTGCAGGTCACAAAAATAATTAGTGGCAGAGCCAGGATTTAAACACAGGTCATTAGAGTGCACAGTTGTACTATTATACTCTTTAAAGTACACAAAATATAGATAGGAGAGAGAGGCTGGAGAGAGAGAGATATTAGACAGACCAGCAGGGATGTCATAAGGTTTAGTTTGCTATGTACTAGTATTTCCTATTTTTGAAAGATAGGCTGTCTTACAAGAAGACTGTACTGGGACCCAGGGACTCAGAATCTCTCTCTGGTGCTGGCAAAGTTGTAATTCCTGTTGTTTGAAAGAGACTGTAGACCATCAAGGTTCCCAGAAAACACATTACAGCAAAATATTTACATTGCCTCTGACAAGTTTTCTGATTCTAACTTCTTATATATTGATATCCAATACAAGATCAAATCTTATAACTATTCTAATAAACTGTCCTTTCTTTTGCCTTCCACTTTCTAATAATTTTTATTCAGCTCTTGAATATAAGCCACCTTGAGTTCCTTAAAAGAAATATTTAATTCTATTATAACTTTATACAATACACTTATGTATTTCTGATTAACAATGTTGTTTCTTGGTGAATTTTTACTTTTATTTTTCTAAAGGTCAGAGAAACTTGTGATTTAAAGAATTCATTTTCTAGTCTACGGCCATGGTACTTTTCAATTTTGACTATGTTAAGACCTGCATCCTGGATGTAAGGTGATTATGCTGATAAGAAATCAGTCTTGTCTTAGTAATAAAATGAGTTGGCTCTTATTCTCATTTTTTTTCCTCCAGCTGAAGCCCGAATCATCCTTATTAGGACAGTTTTATGGTCTAATTTTTTTTAATAGAGTAAAACCTGCCATAAATCAATGGAAAATCGAACATTAAACCCCTAAACCTTAAGTGACTTACTCTCAACTTAACCACACAGTCTTCCTGAAATACTGATGAATGACAAGTAATTACTTACTCAGTGTAATGCTTGTCAATCAACTGAACAAACAATTACTAAACCTCACATAATATTATTCAGCAAAAGCCTAAGCAACACACAAGGGAAAAAGTTAAATATTTCAAGAACCACTGACTCAAGACATCTGTAAGTACATTTATTCTGACTTTGTTCATTGACTTTTTTCACTTACTGTTAGGTACAATGCCAAATTAGATTTCCTAAAATGAAGTGATCCTAGCTGCTAGCATCATATTTCAGGGAATTTGTTTGCAGACATGTTAATTCTGCTTATAAAAGAATAAGAGTTTTAGGCTTGGCATTCAAAGACCTAAGTTTTGCTTGTTTACCATTTGCTGACTGGGGCATCCATAGATTTCCTGTAGCACTTTTGTGCCTTAATGATGCACGTCCAACCTCCATAATTGAATCTTAAAAACATTTTGAATTATGCAAAAATGCTCTTAGAAAGATTTTTTAAAATACAGATTGCTAAAATACAATGATTTGACTAATATTTAATCAATAGATATTATCTACATATGTGTATGTATATCGATATCTACATTCATTTATTAATACTTGAGAGGCTATAAAAATTTCACACTACTGGTATGAATGTAAATTGGCGACACATTTTTTGAGAGCAATTTTACAATATGAATCACGTTTTAAAACTATACCTTTTGGCACAAAGATTTTTCTCTAGAATTTGATATTAGGGAAATAAGACTTTGCTATAAAGTTTAGGCTAAAAAAAAATCAATGCCAAAATGTGTTTGCAATAATAAAACACTAGGAACAATTGATTGATAATACCATTTCATAGCTACATGAGAAAAGTTTTTACACACATTAAAAGAATATATGAAATAGGCAAACAGTTAAAAAAAAAGTATTATTTTTCTTTTTTTGTTGTTGTTGTTGTTTGTTTTTGAGACAGAGTCTCACTCTGTAGCCTAGGTTGGAGTGCAGTGGCATAATCTTGACTCACTGCAACCTCCGCCTCCTGTGTTCAAGCAATTCTCCTGCCTCAGTCTCCCAAGTAGCTAAGAATACAGGCCCACACCACCACGCCTGGCTAATTTTTGTATTTTTAGTAGAGACGGGGTTTCACCATGTTGGCCAGGCTGGTCTCGAACTTCTGACCTCGTGATCCTCCCACCTTGGCTTTCTAAAGTGCTGGGATTACAGGCATGAGCCACCATGCCCAGCAGAAATAAAGTTTTAAATGTATGCCCAGAAAAATTTCAAATTTACACATATTATTCACCAAAATATTGAAAATAGCTGTCTCTGAGCAGAATAATTCCAGATAATTTTTATGTTTTCCTACATGCAATATTTCTACATTTTATATTCACATTAACAATTAAATAATAAGAAAATATTTATTAATTACAATATAGTCTAGAGATACAGCATTTAATAATAGCCGACATCTTTTGATCACTTGCTATATGTCAGGCACTCTTCTAAGCATGAAGAAGAGTATGAAGGAGGTCATCGTTGACATAGTAATATACAAGCACAAATAAGCATATAAAAAAATCTCTCCTTTGGGTCTCTCACTGTAATAAAAGTTCCCCAAAAGGAATCGTGTTGCTTAAAACTGACAGCAGATCTTCTCATGAGTTTTGGAGACATCTTACTGGAAGGGAACCATAAAGAAGGTCTGGGGAAAGGCCTGGTAGCATCAACTGAGTCAACTGCCTTCCATTATGAAGAGGGGCTGTATTCACAAGTGTTGCAGCTAATTTAGTTGAAAAGAATCAAGTCCTGGCCGGGCACGGTGGCTCAAGCCTGTAATCCCAACACTTTGGGAGGCCAAGACGGGCGGATCACGAGGTCAGGAGATCGAGACCATCCTGGCTAACATGGTGAAACCCCGTCTCTACTAAAAATACAAAAAACTAGCCGGGCGAGGTGGCGGGCGCAACTCGGGAGGCTGAGGCAGGAGAATGACGTAAACCTGGGAGGCGGAGCTTGCAGTGAGCTGAGATCTGGCCACTGCACTCCAGCCTGGGCGACAGAGCAAGACTCCATCTCAAAAAAAAAAAAGAAAAAAGAATCAAGTCCTTAAGAAATCATCAGTCATGATGTCACTTGGAGCCTGTGGTGCTTATTTGAAAGTGTAGATTACAATCATGAAAATTATTTAATCAGGGGAGGCCATAGCATTCTGACTTAGCAGTTTTCTCTTAGAGAAACCCCGCTTCATGAGTATGGGTGGACTGAAGAATGAAAATGCTTTTGTAGAAGACATAGATTTCTGCACCTTGATAATTTTTAAGAGACTGGAGAAAACTTTGAAGCTTTCTGAACGTAGAAATGTAGAAGACACCTTGGGATGGAGCATGGTGGGAAGATGAGACAGTTTGTGAAACATATCCATGGATTCCCTCCTCACATTTTGGAAACAGAGAATGATTTTTCTAAGCATTGTCTTAAGACACATTCTAAGAGACATGAAAAATAATTTACTACTGTCTATTTGTGCATCATGAATGTAGTCCAGATGACTATGGCTTGGGAGTGTCACAGGGTGAACCCTAAAAATGAGGTTCAGCCCAGGAGGCCATGTGGGTTCTTGGCTTTGCATAGGAAGGAATTCAAGAGCAGCAAACAGAATTAAGTGAAAACAAGTTTATTAAGAAAGTAAAAGAATAAATGTGGCTACTCCATAGGTAGAGCAGTCCCTAGGGCTGCTGGTTGGCTATTTTTGTAGTTATTTCTTGATCATATGCTAAATAAAGAGTGAATTATTAATATGTATGAGTTTTCTAAGAAAGCAGTGAGGAACTCCTGGAATTGAGGGTTGTTCCCTTTTTCAGACCATATACGATAATTTCTGGAAGCTGCCATGGGACTGGTGGGAGTTTCTTTATTAATGTATTATAATTAGCGTATAATGACCAGTGAGCACAAGCAGATGTCACTTTTGTGGCCATCTTTGTTTTGGCAGGTTTTGACTGGCTTGTTCACCTCATCCTGTTTTACCAGTGGGGTCTTTGTGATTGGTTTCTGGTAAAACAAGTCCTGCCAGATTCCTATCTCAGGAGCAACAGAATGCCTAAAATATAAAACCAATATGTAAAATCAGTTTCCTAAATTTGTCACATAGTAGATAAAAGAGTTTTTTTTTTTATCATCTTGATCCTGAGAATCCAGCTGCAAAATGATCTAAATGATCCAAATTGCTTGTTCCTCACACCACCACCTCCTGCTGCCTGATTATTGATTTGATCATTAGAATCATTTCCAGAGGAATTGTCAGGGACAAAAAAGGAAGGGATTGAAACTGCATCTAGAAGGTTTTGTTTCCTTGTGAGGGTTAAGAACCACCAGAGCAATGCCTACATTATAAGGTGATGAGCTTGTCCCAGTTTGCACGGACTGGCTTAGTTTTAGACTATAAGTCATATATCATGGGAGCCTTCTAAGTCTCAGGCAAACTGAAATCATTAGTCATTCTGATTTGACAATCTGTATAAATCCTTAACAGAGGTCAGAAATGACATCTAAAGTGGTGGGCGACCAGTGTGAAGAGGCCTTGATAAACTGAACAGTAGTCTCACACGTCTGGAAACATTAACCTGATTGCTGACTTTATATTTATTTATATCAAATCACATAAAGCTGCTTTGACCTCATCAAATAACTTTATTCACACAAACATCCCTAATTTACAAAGCCTCTATCATTCATATACATTAAGGGAATCTCCAGTATATTTAAGAAATAACTTAAATATAATGAATTACAGCAACCCAAGTAACCAAATAGAAACTTGTTCACATGTAGGCCCTGCATTACCAGCTTCTGTGGAAAATTTAAAAAATGAAGGAAAAAAAAAAGACAGGAGTGGTGCGCGCAGTGGCTCAGGCCTGTAATCCCAGCACTTTGAGAGACTGAGGCAGGCAGATCACTTGAGATCAGGAGTTCCAGACCAGCCTGGCCAACGTGGTAAAACCCATTTCTACTAAATATACAAAATTAGCCAGGCGTTGTTGTTGAGGTGATCAGATCCAACACCAGGTGTGAGGGTGACGAAGTCTGGCGGAGTCAAAGGATTGAGAAAAAGAGTTTGAGAAGTAAATTGAGACCAAGGGGCCATCATTATCGTGGAGGCTACGAAGGCCCCGAGCTCTGGGATCCCACGGTATTTATTGGTAATCCAACAAAGAAACCGGGGTGAGAATGTGGAGGTCAAAAGGTCGTGTTGCATCAAGCACATGATTTACAACTGTAATGGTTTAGCATTTGCTCTGCTACTGGAGACAATGGAGAGCAGGTTCTTTTAGCTCACAATTGATCCTAGGAGAGCAAGGAGCAAGGAGCCAGCAAGTCTAGACACATTCCAGAGCCACGATCCCTGGATTCTATGCAAGCCATGAGGGCTTTTATGCCCTGGACTTAGATTACGGTGCCTCAGGATAGCCTTCCACCCTTCAGCACAGAGCTTGGCGTTCCAAAGGCCACGAGGGGTTTAGACCTTGGACCCTGGAAATGTTCCAAGACTCTTTTACATTATGTCAGACATGCAAGCCCTGCCTCAGCTTCTTCCAAGACTCAGCTTTTCCCAAAAGTGGTGGTGCACACCTGTAATCCTAGCTATTCTGGAGGCTGAGGCATGAGAATCGCTTGAACCCGGGAGGTGGAGGTTACAGTGAGCAGAGATAGGGCCACTGTACTCCAGCCTGTGTGAGGGAGTGTGACAATGTAAAAAAAAAAAGTAAAAGGATATCAATAGAGAAAAATAAAAAAAAAAAGATTTCTTGACTAGTTTTTGAAACTAACTTTGTGCCTGGCTTAAAACCTCCCTCACATTCAAGTCTGTTCCACATAAATGTTTAAGAAGTTATTGAAATGTACTTCTCTGCTCTAATGAAAAGAAGCCCCTGGGCACAAAAGATTTCCTTAAATGCCTCCTGTGGCCTCTCCTAGAAAACAACCGAGCAGCCTCCCTTCTTATTCCCCCTGCAGTCTTAGAGGTCCCTCCAGCAGGCAATAGTAGGAGAAAAATTTCTTGGTGATGACTGCATATGCTAACATTGGCCAATTCTATGTCACACCTACCGGTTACCCTTTGAGGCCATTTCTCCACACAGAGGCCCCCACTACACTCAACGCCTTGGTAGGACAGGAGTAGAGATACACCTGTGCTGTCTCAAAGCCTGTGCTACAGCCCTAGTGTGACAAAATGGCAGAGTCAACATCTCTGTACTTCTGCCTGCAAAACCCGGTGGCCTGAAAAGCTGAGTTATGTCAACGTGGCTCTTTTAAGGTTTCCAGGCCTGAGGAGATGCTCAGCATCTATGTCTATTTGGGGGCTACTAGACAGGCCTAGGAAGGAAACAAATCAAGGGGAGGGATAATCTGAGACTTACCTAGAATAAGAACCACTAATGTCCCGTATGTGGGAGGAGGAGGGGTGCACGGGCAGGATTGATAGTGGGAGTTGCATTTGGTGGGCAGGGCTGGATGGGGTGATATGGAGCCAGGCAAGGACAGAATTAGGGTCCCTCCTTAGGGGGTGACAGCGCAACTCCTGCTTTTTTAAGCTTCCAAAAGATACTCCAAGGCTAAAACCCAGACATTCATCCTATTAAGATATGTCTTCTAAGTTGGTAAACAGCCAACAGCTTAAAAAGAAAGAAGATTCTGGCAATGTCAGCTCTTTTCTTTCTTTTAGAAAAAGGTTCAAGCAAAGATAATAATCTTATTGCTCCAAACACTGGTTTTCTAGGATAGGAAACAACTGGTATATGAAGGAGCTGAGGATCTGGGGGAAAGAAGCTGATGGAGCAGGGGAATGTGTGGGGACATGGAGGCTGTGAGAAGGTGCCTGTAGTCCCACTTATTCAGGAGGCTGAAGCCGGAGGATTGCTGGAGCCCAGGAGTTCGAGGCTGCAGTGAGCTATTATTGCTGACTTTAAACATCTGAGAAAGTTTTATATCACAGAGGAAGGAGGCAATATGTCACTACAGGACAGTATACAGTGGAAGGAGAGTAGGGTAGATTTTTGGCTTAATTTATTAAAGACCGTTCAAATCACCCATGGTTCCTAGTCTTCAGAGCTCAGGTAGATAACTTCCATTTTTAAAGTGAGATCACTAAGCAGAGACTAAATACATGTCAGGAGAATTACAGAAGATGTTAGAAATGAGAGTCAGACTCTATGATTCCTTCTAAACAGACATTCTATAATTCTCTGAGGAGATAAAAAACAAAAGAGTAAATGGAAGCCTTCTCTCTCTGAATTTAAACTGACTGAACTCTTGAGATGGTATTTTGCTGATTTTTCATTCACGCAACAATATTAATTTGCAATCGTTATAATCTGGCCAAAGAAAATGAAATCATGGCCTAATTCAATTTCAGATTTTGTGAGATCAATTAGGATTCTGCCTACTGATCTCTGGGTTTATTTACATTTATTTTTATGATAAACTTTTCACTCAAATGAATCAAGATTGTATCTTCCTTTGCAGTATCAACCTTTATTAAACAACTTGTCCATCATGCCCATCGATGGCGGCTGATTATTTCATCCCTTGCTTTACAGAGACATTGAGAATATCTACAAGGAAATCCCATGTTTGTTGTCCTTTTTATCTGAACATACTTGTCTTTTAATTTTATCTTCTCAGTCTTTATTTCTGTTCAGAAGCATAAAAATGTAGCATGACATGGAAATAAAACTTTTTTATGTTAAGCCACTGATATTTGGGGGTTATATTTTACTAAGCTGCAACCCTACTTATCCTCAGTGATACATCACAGGGGGATTATGATTGAGGTAGAATAGAAATAATATGACACAGATATTTGTCACACAGAGATCATTTCTGAGAATTTCCATCTATGCATTTTCTTGGGAGACAGTAAGCATATTTTCATTGTGTGATGATAATTAGGTAAAATCATGCTATTGTTTGTATGTTGTAGTTTAGCCATTTATTTATTTATTTATTTGAGATGGAGTCTCGCTCTGTCACCCTGGCTGGAGTGCAGTGGCACGACTTGGTTCACTTCAACTTCCGCCTCCCGGATTCAAGCAATTTTCCTGCCTCAGCCTCCCAAGTAGCTAAGATTATAGGCGTGTGCCACCATGCCTGGCTAATTTTTTATTTTTAGTAGAGACGAGGTTTCACCATATTGGCCAGGCTGGTCTTGAACTCCTGATCTCGTGCTTCACCTGCCTCGGCCTCCTAAAGTGCTGAGATTACAGGCGTGAGCCACCACGCCTCACCCGTTTAGCCCTTTAAATGAAGTTAGTAGCATATATATGGATTCTGAGTAAACAAAGAGGTACATTATGCTGAATTATGTATTTCTGACATTTCATCAATAGTACTCTATTCTGCAACCTCTTTTGGAATTCTCGAACTACATTTTTCAGAATCTCTTATATTTATGGCTCATTTTAGAGTTTTATCAGTGAAGAATATTTCTTAAAATTTGAAAGTATACGAGAAAGAAATTGTAAGGAAGTTGCAGACAGATATCTAGCATAACATCAAATTCTGAAAATTGGTAGCTGAGGTTGATCACAGTGGCACTATTTGAGATTTCAAATTTCATCTGGCTACTATGTGAGTACATATGAATCATTCATGTATAACTGTGACTCCTCTGAATTGTACAGCCATTACAACGTTTCTTCATATCTATAATTTCCTGTATGAAAATCTTCCCCTTTGGAAGATCTAGAATGGCCTTTGTTTCGCTGACATAATCCTAATTATATAAAGATCAATGACTTTCATGACTTTTTCTTTTCTTTTATAAAAAAAAATTTATAAACCATTTAAAAAATACAGCTGCCTTGAAATACTAACTTAGACAATTCTCTTCATTTAAAGGTAATAAATGTTAACTTTTTCAGTTTGTATAAATTTTAATTTAAAATATAAATAAAAAATATTTCTGATCATATAAATATATGACATATCATATATTTATACACATAGTTAAGCTCTTAAAAACATAAACCAGGCTGGGCGCAGTGACTCACACCTGTAATCCCAGCTCTTTGGGGGGCCAAGGCGGGTGTATCACTTGAGGTCGGGAGTTCAAGACCAGTCAGGCCAACATGGTCAAACCCCGTCTCTATTAAAAATATAACGATAAGCCTGGTACGGTGGCGGGCCCCTGTAATCCCAGCTACTAGGGAAGTTGAGGCAGGATAATTGCTTGATCCTAGGAGGTGGAGGCTGCAGTGAGTTGAGACTGTACCACTTCACTCCTGCCTGGGCATCAGAAGTAGACTCCATCTCAAAAAACAAACAAACAAGCAAACAAACAACAACAGAAAAAAAAAAAACATAAAGCAAATTGTCAGATTCTCATGATTCTAGAGAAGTAAACTAGCTAACTAGCATGCTAAATCTAGTTGCTTTCCAAGAGAAATCAAGCATTGATTTGCACAAAAATTATCTCCCAGACTTATTTCTTCTTTACGCTGGTACCGTCAAAAGATAGCAACATTAGTGAGTAAGGTTTACATATAATATATATACACATATATAAAGCTAATATATATGTGCACATTGGTATACACGCACATATAATACATAAATATAGCTTTATATATATGTATGTACATAACATACCTATATATAAAATATGTGGGTATATGAAGTTTTATACACAAAGTATATATATAAGGTTTTATACAAACATACACACAGGCCCTTTTATTCCAGCTTTGAGTGACATAAACAAAACAAACTAAGAAAGAAATTCCTATGATCATTTATAAATATAGTGATAAAACATTTGGTTTAGGAACTGATTCACATTACCTGCTTGGCTCCAAAACCATGCGCAAAAACAGAAGTTTAAAGATGCTTTTCTGCCAAATATCTGCCAGAAATAACTTTAAACTCTCTTTGGAAAAATGACCATGTATTAGTTTTCTGTGACTACAAAAACAAGTTACTGCAAACATAATGTCTTAAAACAATACAACATACATTTATTATCTTAGATCTCTGTAGGTGAGAAGTCTGACCTACGTTTCTCTAGACTACAATCAAGGTATCACTGGTGTTGTGTTATTTTCTGGGGACTCTATGGGAAAATCTATTTCATGATCATTAATGTTTCTGTCAGATGGTTGTAGGATTTAGATCTGCATTTTCTTGCTGATTTTTACATGAAGTTTATTTCCAGCTTCTAGAGGTTGCTGCATTCCTCAGCTCATATCCCCTTTATTCCATCTTCAAAGCTAGAAAGTTTAGGTTGAATTTTTCTCACATACATCTCTTTAATCTACTCTTCTGCCTTCCTCTTCCACTCTTAAGGACTCACATGATTAGACTGGACCCACCTAAATAATATAGGATCATATCTCATTTCTAACACTCTAACCCTAATCACAACTGTGAAGTCCCTTTTCATCACGTAGGGTAGCATATTTGCAGGTTGCAAAGATTAGAACCCCAGCATCTTAGAGGACTATTATTTGGTTGAACACATGCCCCATTGCCATATAAAACTCAATGAATTCACACGGATGATTTTCTAGAAGTTCATGGTTGCAAACAGACATAACAAATGAGTAACCATGAGTGATAGCAGCAACAACAGACAACAAACTTAGACCTAAAAAAAACTGTACACAAATTGAAGAAGAAGATTAAAATGTTGAAAGAAGCATAAAAAGTATGGGAAATGTCTTAGTCTCTTTGGTGTTACTATAACAGATTACCACAGACTGGGTAATTATTAATGAACAGAGACTTATGTGGCTTACAGTTTCGGTGGATGGAAGTCCAGGGACATGGCACTGGCACCTGGCGAGGGTTTATATGCTGATTGATGTATTATTCTATGGCATAAGGAAAAAGGGCAAGCAAGTATGCAAGAAAGAAAGAGAATGGGGGTCAAATTTAATTGTTTTATCAAGAACTCACTTCCACAATAACTAACGCAATCTCAAGAGAGGAGCATGAACCCACTCATGAAAGCAGAGTTCTCATGGCCTAATCACTTCTTAACAACCCCACCTCTTCATATCATCACAATGTCAATTAAATTTCCACATAAATTTTGGACGGGACATTCAAACCATAGCAGGAAGTACATCTAAGGAGAAAAAGACTGTGAAAATAATCCACCAAAATTTTAAATGAACAAAATGGAATTTCTAAAAAAAATTCAAAACTAGAAATGTGCAGTCATTAAGTTTCTCTCTATATATAATTATGTTTGCAAAAACTGACAATTTGACTTCCTCTTTTCTAATTTGGATGCCTTTCATTTATTTCCCTTGCCTGATTACTCTGGCTAGTACTGCCAGTACTATATTAAATAAGAGTGGTGAAGTAGGCATCCTTGTCTTTTTTCCAGTTCTCATAGGAAAGGCTTTCAGCTTTTCCCCATTTAATATTTTAGCTGTGGGTTTGTCATATATGACCTTGATTATGCTGAAGTATATATCTTTTTTTATTTTATTTATTTTTTTTATTATTATACTTTAAGTTCTAGGGTACATGTGCATAACGTGCAAGTTTGTTACATATGTGTACTTGTGCCATGTTGGTGTGCTGCACCCATCAACTCGTCAGCACCCATCAATTCGTCATTTATATCAGGTATAACTCCCAATGCAATCCCTCCCCGCTCCCCCCCCATGATAGGCCCCGATGTGTGATGTTCCCCTTCCCAAGTCCAAGTGATGTCATTGTTCAGTTCCCACCTATGAGTGAGAATATGCGGTGTTTGGTTTTCTGTTCTTGAGATAGTTTGCTAAGAATGATGGTTTCCAGCTGCATCCATGTCCCTACAAAGGACACAAACTCATCCTTTTTTATGGCTGCATAAT
>NW_012115699.1:3494983-3499422 GCF_000951035.1 Colobus angolensis palliatus | reverse complement strand
TTTACATCCCTTGTAAGTTGGATTCCTAGGTATTTTATTCTCTCTGAAGTATATATCTTATGTGCCTAATTCTTTCAGAGTTTTTATCATAAAAGGATGTTGAATTTTATCAAATGCTTTTTCTGAATATGTTAAAATGATTATATGGATTTTGTCCTTCATTGTGTTGATAGGATGTATCATATATGTTAACTTGCATATGTTAAACCATCCTTGCATCCCTGGGATAAATTTCACTTGATTATGGTGGTGTATTACCTTTTGCAGGAACATGGATAGAAATGAAGTTCATTATGTTAAATGAAATAAGCCAAGCACAGAATGACAAATACCACAGGTTCTCACGCATACGTGGGGATTGAAAAGTTTATCACATGGAGTTAGAGAGTAGAATGATGCTTATCAAAAGCTGGGAAGGATGAATGGGGGTGAAGAGAGGTTGGTTAATGAGTACAAACATACAGTTAGAAGTAATAAGTTCTTATGTTTGATAGAAAAGTAGACTGACTATAATTAAGAATCATTTCTCATATATTTCAAAATATCTAAAAGGTTTGAAATATGTTTCCTAACACAAAGAAAGGAAAACATTTTTGAGGTGATGGACATCCTAAATATCCTGATTCAATCATTACACATTGTACATATGTATCAAAATATCACCTATACCCCATAAGTATGTACAGTTATTATGTATAAATATAAAAGAAAGCAGTTAACAAAAACCTAGAAATGTAAAAGAGATAATAAGCAACAGAGGATTTGTAGAAAAGGAGAGACAAAGCACACCAGAAAATATAGCTAAAAAATTACCCAATATACAGGTAAAAATATTTTCTAATGTTAGAAAAATAAAGATACATAGAGAATGGAAGGAAAAATATGACATTTGTATAATTTGAGTTCTAGAAAAAAAGAGAAGGAATAATACATGGAATCTTTTCATAAATTACATAACCTATGAATGTTCAAGTTGAGAGAGATCATCAGATTCCAATTAGAATTAAAGCACATATACACATATATACACACATGCACACAAACACCCAAAGTAGGATATTGCAGAAACTAAATATAAATTTATCTTAAATTCAGCCAAAGAGGAAAAAACAGATTCCTTATAATAAAACAATAATTTTACTGGTAGAAGAACTCTTTTTTTTATACTTTTTTATTATTATACTTTAAGTTTTAGGGTACATGTGCACAACATGCAGGTTTGTTACATATGTATACCTGTACCATGTTGGTGTGCTGCACCCATTAACTCGTCATTTACATTAGGTGTATTTTCTAATGCTATCCCTCCCACCTTCCCCCACCCCATGACAGGCCCTGGTGGTGGCAGGCACAAGTGTGTGATGTTCCCCATCCTGTGTCCAAATGTTCTCGTTGTTCAATTCCCACCTGTGAGTGAGAACATGCAGTGTCTGGTTTTCTGTCCTTGCAATAGTTTGCTCAGAATGATGGTTTCCAGCTTCATCAATGCCCCTAGAAAGGGCATGAACTCATCCTTTTTTATGGCTGCATAGTGTTCTATGGTGTATACGTGCCACATTTTCTTAATCCAGTCCATCACTGATGGACATTTGTGTTGGTTCCAAGTCTGCTATTGTGAATAGTGCCGCAATAAACATATGTGTGCACATGTCTTTATAGCAGCATGATTTAAAATACTTTGGATATATACCCAGTAATGGGATGACTGGGTCAAATGGCATTTCTAGGTCTAGATCCTTGAAGAATCACCACACTGTTTTCCACAATGGTTGAACTAGTTTACAGTCCCACCAACAATGTAAAAGTGTTCCCATTTTTCCATATCATCTCCAGCACCTGTTGTTTCCTGACTTTTTAATGATCACCATTCTAACTGGTTTGAGATGGTATCTCATTGTGGTTTTGATTTTTATTTCTCTGATGGCCAGGGATGATGATCATTTTTTCATGTGTCTGTTGGCTGCATAAATGTCTTCTTTTGAGAAGGGTCTGTGTATATCCTTCACCCACTTTTTGATGGGGTCGTTTGATTATTTTCTTGTAAATTTGTTTAAGTTCTTTGTAGATTCTGGGTACTAGCCCTTTGTCAGATGCGTAGATTGTAAAAATTTTCTCCCATTCTGTAGGTTGCCTGTTTACTCTGATGGTAGTTTCTTTTGCTGTGCAGAAGCTCTTTAGTTTAATTAGATCCTATTTGTCAATGTTGATTTTTGTTGCCATTGCTTTTTGTGTTTTAGTCATGAAGTCCTTGCCCATGCCTTATGTCCTGAATGGTATTACCTAGGTTTTCTTCTAGGGTTTTTATGGTTTTAGGTATAAAATTTAAGTCTTTAATCCATCTTGAAGTAATTTTTGTATAAGGTGTAAAGAAGGGATCCAGTTTCAGCTTTCTACATGTGGCTAACCAGTTTTCCCAGCACCATTTATTAAATAGGGAATCCTTTCCCCATTTCTTGTTTTTGTCAGAGTTGTCAAAGATCAGATGGTTGTAGATATGTGATATTGTTTCTGAGGCCTCTATTCTGTTCCATTGGTCTATATCTCTGTTTTGGTACCAGTACCATGCTGTTTTGGTTACTGTAGCCTTGTAGTACAGTTTGAAGTCAGGTAGCATCATACCTCCGGGTTTGTTCTTTTGGCTTAGGATTGTCTTGGCAATATGGGCTCTTTTTTTGGTTCCATATAAACTTTAAAGTAGCTTTTTCCAAGTCTGTAAAGAAAGTCATTAGTAACTTGATGGGGATGGCATTGAATCTATAAATTACCTTGGAAATTATGGACATTTTCAAGATACTGATTCTTCCTATCCAGGAGCATGGAATGTTCTTCCATTTGTGTCCTCTTCTATTTCGTTGAGCAGTGGTTTGTAGTTCTCCTTGAAGAGATCCTTCACATCCCTTGTAAGTTGGATCCTAGGTATTTTATTCTCTTTGAAGAAATTGTGAATGGGAGTTCACTCATGATCTGGCTCTCTGTTTGTCTCTTATTGGTGTATAAGAATGCTTGTGATTTTTGCACATTGATTTTGTATCCTGAGACTTTGCTGAAGCTGCTTCTCAGTTTAAGGAGATTGTGGGCTGAGACGATGGGGTTTTCTAAATATACAATCATGTCATCTGCAAACAGGGACAATTTGACTTCCTCTTTTCCTAATTGAATACCCTTTATTTCTTTCTGCTGCTTGATTACCTTGGCCAGAACTTCCAACACTATGTTGAATAGGAGTGGTGAGAGAGGGCATCCCTGTCTTGTGCCAATTTTCTAAGGGAATGTTTCCAGTTTTTCTCCATTCAGTATGATATTGGCTGTGAGTTTGTCATAAATAGTTCTTATTATTTTGAAGTACGTCCCATCAATACCTAGTTTATTGAGAGTTTTTAGCATGAAGTTATGTTGAATTGTGCTGAATGCCTTTTCTGCATCTATTGAGATAATCATGTGGTTTTTGTCTTTGATTCTGTTTATATGTTGGATTATGTTTATTGATTTGTGTATGTTGAAGCAGCCTTGCATCCCAGGGATGAAGCCAAATTGATCATGGTGGATAAGCTTTTTGATGTGCTGCTGGATTTGGTTTGCCCGTATTTTACCGAGGATTTTTGCATCAATGTTCATCAGGGATATTGGTCTAAAATTCTCTTTTTTTGTTATTGTGTCTCTGCCAGGCTTTGGTATCAGGATGATGCTGGTCTCATAAAAAGAGTTAGGGAGGATTCCTTCTTTTTCTATTGATTGGAAAAGTTTCAAAAGGAATGTTACCAGCTCCTGTTTGTACCTCTGGTATAATTTGGTTGTGAATCCATCTGGTCCTGGACTTCTTTTGGTTGGTAGGCTATTAATTATTGCCTCAATTTCAGAGCCTGTTACTGGACTAAACTATGGTTTGGTCTTGGGATGGTGTGCGTGTCCAGGAACTTATCCTTTTTTTCCAGATTTTCTAGTTTATTTGCGTAGAGGTGTTTACAGTATTCTCTGATGGTAGTTTGTATTTCTGTGGGGTCGGTGGTGATATCCCTTTTATCATTTCTTATTGTTTCTATTTGGTTCTTCTCTCTTTTCCTCAGTATTAGTCTTACTAGCAGTCTATCAATTTTGTTCATCTTTTCAAAAAACCAGCTACTGGATTCATTGATTTTTTGAAGGGTTTTTTGTGTCTCTGTCTCCTTCAGTTCTGCTCTGATCTTAGTTATTTCTGGCCTTCTTCTAGCTTTTGAATGTGTTTGCTCTTGCTTCTCTAGTTCTTTTAATTGTGATGTTAGGGTGTCAATTTTAGATCTTTCCTGCTTTCTCTTGTGGGCATTTGGTGCTATAAATTTCTGTCTACACACTGCTTTAAATGTGTCCCAGAAATTCTGGCATGTTGTATCTTTGTTCTCATTGGTTTCAAAGAACATCTTTATTTCTGCCTTCATTTCGTTATGTACCCAGTAGTCATTCAG
>NW_012115699.1:3464002-3494933 GCF_000951035.1 Colobus angolensis palliatus | reverse complement strand
TTGGTTTCAAAGAACATCTTTATTTCTGCCTTCATTTCGTTATGTACCCAGTAGTCATTCAGGAGCAGGTTGTTCATTTTCCATGTAGTTGAGCGATTTTGAGTGAGTTTCTTAATCCTGAGTTCTAGTTTGTTTGCACTGTGGTCTCAGAGACAGTTTATTATAATTTCCGTTATTTTACATTTGTTTAGGAGTGCTTTCTTTACTTCCAACTATGTGACCAATTTTGGAATAAGTGTGATATGGCACTGAGAAGAATATACATTCTGTTGATTTGGGGTGGAGAGTTCTGCAGATGTCTATTAGGTCCACTTGGTGCAGAGCTGAATTCAATTCCTGGATATCCTTGTTAACTTTCTGTCTCGTTGATCTGTCTGATGTTGACAGTGAGGTGTTAAAGTCTCCCATTATTATTGTGTGGGAATCTAAGTATCTTTGTAGGTTTCTAAGGACTTGCTTTATGAATCTGGGTGCTCCTGTTTGGGTGCATATATATTTAGGATAGTTAGCTCTTCTTGTTGAATTGATCCCTTTACCATTATGTAATGGCCTTCTTTGTCTCTTTTGATCTTTGTTGGTTTAAAGTCTGTTTTATCAGAGACTAGGTTTATAACCCCTGCTTTTTGTTTTGTTTTGTTTTCCATTTGCTTTGTAGATCTTCCTTCATCCCTTTATTTTGAGCCTGTGTGTGTCTCTGCATGTGAGATGGGTCTCCTGAATACAGCACACTGATGGGTCTTGACTCCTTATCCAATTTGCCAGTCTGTGTCTTTTGATTGGAGTTTTAGCCCATTTACATTTAAGGTTAATATTGTTACATGTGAATTTGATCCTGTCATTATGATATTAGCTGGTTATTTTGCTCATTAATTGATGCAGTTTCTTCCTGGCATCAATGGTCTTTACAATTTGGCATGTTTTTGCAGTGACTAGTACTGGTTGTTACTTTCCATGTTTAATGCTTTCTTCAGGAGCTCTTGTAAGGCAGGCCTGGTGGTGACAAAATCTCTCAGCATTTGCTTGTCTATAAAGGATTTTATTTCTCCTTCATTTATGAAGCTTAGTTTGGCTGGATATGAAATTCTGGGTTGAAAATTCATTTCTTTAAGGATGTTGAATCTTGGCTCCCACTCTCTTCTGACTTGTAGAGTTTCTGCCGAGAGATCTTCTGTTAGTCTGATGGGCTTCCTTTTGTGAGTAACCCGACCTTTCTCTCTGGATGCCCTTAACATTTTTTCCTTCATTTCAACTTTGGTGAATCTGACAATCATTTGTCTTGGAGTTGCTCTTCTTGAGGGGTATCTTTGTGCAGTTCTCTATATTTCCTGAATTCGAATTTTGGCCTGCCTTACCAAAAGGCAAGGTTGGGGAAGTTCTCCTGGATAATATCCTGCAGAGTTTTCTCCAACTTGGTTCCATTCTCCCTGTCACTTTCAGGTAGACCAATCGGACGTAAATTTTGTCTTTTCACATAGTCCCATATTTCTTGGAGGCTTTGTTCATTTCTTTTTTCTCTAAACTTCTCTTCTTGCTTCATTTAATTCATTCAATGTTCAATCACTGATACCCTTCCTTCCACTTGATTGAATTGGTTACTGAAGTTTGTGCATGTGTCATGTAGTTCTCGTGCCATGGTTTTCAGCTCCACCAGGTTATTTAATGTCTTCTCTATGCTGTTTATTCTAGTTAGCCATTCATCTCATCTTTTTTCAAGGTTTTTAGCTTCTTTGTGATGGGTTTGAACATCCTCCTTTAGCTTGGATGAGTTTGTTACTACCGATCTTCTGAAGCCTTCTTCTCTCAACTCATCAAAGTCATTCTCCATCCAGCTTTGTTCCATTGCTGGTGAGGAGCTGCATTCCTTTGGAGAAGAAGAGCTGCTCTGATTTTTAGAATTTTCAACTTTTCTACTCTGGTTTCTCCCCATCTTTGTGGTTTTATCTACCTTTGGTCTTTGGTGATGGTGACGTACAGATGGGGTTTTGGTGTGGATGTCCTTTCTGTTTGTTAGTTTTCCTTCTAACAGTCATGACCCTCAGCTGCAGGTCTGTTGGAGTTTGCTGGAGGTCCACTCCAGACCCTGTTTGCCTGGGTATCACCAGCAGAGGCTGCAGAATAGCAAATATTGAAGAAGAGCAAATGTTACTGTATGATCCTTCCTCTGGAAGCTTTGTCTCAGAGGGGCACCAGGCAGTATGAGATGTCAGTCTGTCCCTACTGGGAGGTGCCTCCCAGTTAGGCTACTTGGGGGTCAGGGACCCACTTGAGGAGGCAGTCTGTCCATTCTCGGATCTCAAACTCCATTCTGGGAGAACCACTACTCTCTTCAGAGCTGTCAGACAGGGACGTTTAAGTCTGCATAAGTTTCTGCTGCCTTTTGTTCAGCTATGCCCTGCCCCTAGAGGTGGAGTCTACAGAGGCAAGCAGGCCTCCTTGAACTGTGGTGGGCTCCACCCAATTCCAGCTTCCTGGCTGCTTTGTTTACCTACTTAAGCCTCAGCAATGGCAGACGCCTCCCCACCCCCCACCCCCCGCCAGCCTCGCTGCTGCCTTGCAGTTTGATCTCAGACTGCTGTTCTAGCAGTGAGTGAGGTTCCATGGGCGTGAATAGTAAATATATCCTCTGAGCCATGCGTGGGATATAATCTCCTGGTGTCCCATTTGCTAGGACCATTGGTAAAGCACAGTATTAGGGTGGTAGTGTCCCGATTTTCCAGGAAATGTCTGTCATGGCTTCCCTTGCTAGGAAAGGGAATTCCCCAACCCCTTGCACTTCCTGGGTGAGGCGATGCCCCACCCTGCTTCGGTTCACATTTCGTGGGCTGCATCCACTGTCTGACAAGCTTCAGTGAGATGAACCCGGTACCACAATTGGAAATGCAGAAATCACCTGTCTTCTGTGTCACTCACACTGGAAACTGTAGACTAGAGCTGTTCCTACTTGGCCATCTTGGAGTCTCCACAAAGAACTCTTAATTGGTCAACAAATTGCACTAGACAATTAATTGACCTCAAAATACTGAGAGTTGTAATCATTTGCATTGGAACTCAGTGAAATAATATTTTACCAAAGAAGAAAATAAATAAGTCATTTTCACAGAAAAAAAAAAATTAGAGTTTACCTACAGACCCTCTCTACAATACTGCGAAAAGTTTCATAGTTCACCACAGAACAACATGGGTTTGAACTGCATTACTCACTTATATGTAGATTTTTTTTTTTCAGTATATTGGAAATTTTTTTTTGCAGATTGGCAACAATTTGAAAAATCTCAAAGACAAAATGCCTAGAACACTTATTGGTAAGAAAGAAAAGCTATTACTACCTGACCAGATTTTTGCCTGCTGCCAAGATAGAGCTGAACACTGAGGCAACAAGTATCACTACAGAGAAGAGTTTAATTATCACAAGGCAATCAAGCCAGGAGAATGGGAGATACTGCTCAAAGCCACCTTGCTGAGGCATCAGAAGCTGAGTTTTTAAAGAATGACTTGACTGGCAGGGGCATAGGAAATGGATGCTGTGTTAGGGCTGAATCAGTTCCCGGGAAAGGAGGGGAGTCACAAGACCAGTCAAGTCAGTTCTTTGGATCAGTAGTTGGGTTGGCGTCTGTCCACTTGTAGACAAAGGCAGAAAATTATCTCAAAGACCAGTCTTCAGTTTCACGATAGCATTTGTGACTGCTGGTTACTCTGGCAAGCAAGATGGGAAACGGTGCTGGGTTATCATCTAGCTATGCCTATAGCTTCGCAGAAAAGTATGTGGAAGGTGAGGTCCCTGGTTGTCATAGCTGCCTGGTGCCCTGTTGGCTGTCCAAATTCTGGAAACCATCAAGGGGGTCTGCGTGATATTAGGATTATTATTCTTTAAAAGTAAAAACAAATTCCTTAATCTTTCATGCATCCTGCCAAGGGACTAGGACAGGAAGATAACTGATTATTAGTGACTACCATTTGTTGAAATGACTATGTGCAAGCAATCATGCATGGATAAGGAAAAAAGAGAGAAAGGAAAAAATATCTATCAAAATTCAGGCCTCTACCATAATTGTAATCATGTGGCCTCTTTCAATTTTATGAAGGCAGTTTCAAAGCAAGCACCAAGATTTAAGACAGGAAAGAGTAGGCCAACTCCACTGCTTTTGGCAAGTGTAGACTGGCCTATGATCAAGACTACTGTCATTTTTAAGCCTTAAAGGGAATAAATAAAGCACAAGCTGCCAGTCTTGATGGTACAACAAAAAGGCCTGGACAATGAGACCCTTTTATCTGTATTGCTTCCATCTATGCTTTGTCTCTGAAGTCAGGAAATCTCTTGTCAGTAAAGGACTATTTTTTTAAGTTTTTTTTTTGTTTTAATATTAAACAATGCCCTTTGGCTATATGGAATCTATAAGTTCAACAAAAATATATCAAAGTGATTTACATGCCACCAAACACAACATCTCTAATTTAGCATGTAGGTCAGAAGATCATAAGGACATTTATGGCTCATTACTCACAAAATTGTATGGAAAGGGTTGTCAATGCTCTGGAAGAGAGCCCCAGTAGAGAGAACATCATGAAAGTCTGGAATGATTACAACATTGAAAATGCCATGATTGTTATATAAAATTCTCTGAAAGCCATCAAGCCAGAAATGAAAACTTTCTACTGGAGAAAACTGTGTCCATATGTTGTGCAGAACTTCACAGGATTTCCAACACAGCCAATCAAGGAATTCATCTCATTGAAGAGATTGTGGACATGGCAAAAAAGGTGAGGGCTGAAAGGTTGGAGATATGCATCTTGGAGAAATTCCAGAGTAAAAGACACCACACCAGGGTGATTAATGGAAGATGACTTGATGAAGGTAAGTGCTTCTGCACCAGTGTAAGACAGGTGAAGAAGACATAGAAGCAGTGCCAGAAAACAATTGACATTACACAATCTGGATTGTGTCAGATTGATTCTGTCACAGTCACACAGATTGATTCTGTCTTGCATGATATGGGCACTAAAACTAAAGCAAATGGGGAAGAAGGATTGTTACCATACAGAAACATTTTTAGAGAAAATTTAAAGAGCAAAAAGTCATGCAGAAATCATGATGTATTTCCATAGAGTTACACCAAGTGTTCCTGCTTCTCTTTCCTCCTCTCCCACTTTTTCTACTTCTTCTCCTCTGCCCACCCTGAGACCGCAAGACCAACCCCTCCTATTTCTCCTCCTACTCAGCCTACTCAATGTAAAAATGACAAGAATGAGGACCTTTGTGATGATCCCCTTTCATTTAGTGAATAGTAAATATGTATTCTCTTCCTTATGATTTTCTTAATAACACTTTCTTTTGTATAGCTTACTGTGTTGTAAAAATGCAGTATATAATACATATACAAAATATGCATCAATTAACTGTTTATCTCAGTAAGATTTCTAGTGGTTATGTTTTTGTGAACTCAAAATTTATTCATGGATTTTCAACTACATTGGAGTTAGCACTGCTAAATCATCTGTTGGTCAAGTGTCAACTGTTCTTCCAAATAAGAGACTTTATCCCACAAAAAAACATCTGCAAAGATGAACGATTCATGTAGAAAAATAATAAAATGTCATCAAATTTAGCAACTGTTAAAATCAAAACAATGATATCAGTCTGGTTTAGTGGTTGAAATATAAAGCTATATTATGGGGAAATATAACAAGCATATGAATCAAGAATATTCACAGAGTGAAAGCATTCTGAGATACCTATATTTTGCAGAAGACAGGTGATAATTATTATATCATATGTAATTAATTATAAAGTTAAATACATGTGTTAATTTTTATCATTGGACCTATTATAAAATAGAAATATAATGTATAATTCTGCACTTAATAGACATACAAAAAATAAATATGAAAACAGAACTTAGTTTCTACTTTTGTACTTTCTAGTACAAAATAAGATAGAAAAGAATGTAAATATATGTAAAATAACAAAATATAGACAAACTGCTTGTCTTAATAGCAAAATTTATCAGACTATATGAAAAATATAGTCCAATTATATTAGATTTGTAACATAAAAGTAAAACATAAGAAAACAGAACACTACAAAAAAAAGGTTAAAAAATAAGCAATGCCCATGAAATCTATAACAAAACACAAGTGCTGTCACTGTTTAACACAAAACAGGATTTGAAGTGTAACCGGCAACTTTCCAAATATATTGATAAAGTGTTTACTTCACCAAAAAGATAAAACAATTTCAAACAAATATGCATCTAACAACATAGTTTTTAACCACATATGTAGGTGCATCTAACAACATAGTTTTCAACCACATATGTAAAATTTGATACATCTGTGATGAGAAATTGAAAGATCCACATTCCTATTGGGAATATAAAGTTAAATCTCTATTTTTTTTTGACATTTTTATTGTAAAATAAGACAAAAGGAAAGCGCACACAACAAACATACAATTTAGTGAATTATTATAAAGCAAATGCCCTTGCAACCACCACACAGTTCGAGATGGAAGTTTGTCAGAAGCCTCTCTATATACCTCCTCCTTCCCTCTCCATAAGTGACCACTATTCTGACATTTCCAATAATATTTTTCCTGTGTTTCTTTATTGTTTTTTCACCAAGAACACATTCCTAGACACAATCATTTAGTCAGACCTATTTTTGTTCACTTGATGACTTTTGAATATCTTTTAATTCACAAGTTCTCTCCCACCCATCCCTTTCCTTCTGTTGTAATTATCTGTTGAAGAACTCACTCGAGCTGTTTGACCTGTAGTTTTGCAGTCTGGAGTCTGCTGATGGCACACTCATAGTATAGCTTATGTTCCTCTGTCCCTGAGTTTCCTGCAAATAGCCCATTTCATCTAGAGTCCTGATCACACTCAGGTTCAATCCTTCCAGCAAGACCTCAAGTGGTGGGGTTTTCTTCCATTAGGATCACAAACATAAATATCTTAATAATGGAAATAAGATGTAGATAAAAAGTCCATAGCAAGATAGGAATTTTACATTATAGGTTTTTTTCTAGTCGAATGCAGAATGTTACTCCATTCTCTGACCACAAGTGTATCAATTTAAATATCAGTATCAAAAAAGAACTATACTCATTCATTTAGGAAAAGGTGTTCTTTTCTAAAAGTATGAAATATAAGCAATAATGAAATAGAAATATTAATTTTAAATTCAGGAACAAGAAAAACAAGTCCATAATCAAGATTTCTATACAATATCAAATTTATGTGTGTTTATATTTTTAGTTTTAAAATGTTATCCTCTTGGCCTTTAATGTCCATATTCTACTGAGTTTATTCTAACTAATACAATTCTTTGCCCAGTTTTTGATATCTTACTGGTACGATGATTCCCCTCCTCACAATTACCTTCCTTCTTCACTTTCTCCCTTCCACATTTATAAAAACTGTACTATTCTACTTCTACTTCTTCTCCTCTGCCCACCCTGAGACCACAAGACCAACCCCTCCTATTTCTCCTCCTACTCAGCCTACTCAATGTAAAAATGACAAGAATGAGGACCTTTGTGATGATCCCCTTTCATTACATCTTGTTATGTGGCAGTGAACAAGGCAAAACCTTTGCTTTTAGCCAACATCTGATCATTTCTCTTTTAATGCATTAATATGATGATTTTGTGTTACTAAAATTTCTATTGTTAAATAATGCCTCCTTGAATATATCTTTTAGTTTATGAATTAAACTAAGTTAAAATGTTAAGTGTTTTTTAAATAACTTGTATATTTAATAGCAATTGTTATTACTGTTTAATAACAAATATTAAAGGTCAGTTTAATAATAACAAAGGTTATTGTAAAATATTTCAAAAATGAAAAGTGTTAAAAAGGAAAAGGCCCACTAACCCCCTCGAGAGAAAAAATAAAAAAGCTTTAGTAAGAAGTTGAGCCAGGCATTGTAGCTCACATCTACAGTCCCAGTACTTTGGGAGGTAAATGTGGCAGAATTGCTTGGGCTAGGGAGACCAGCTTGCAGTGAGTCATCATGATGCCACTGCACTCTAGACTGGGTGACAGGGTAAGACCTTGTCTCAAAAAAAAAAAAAGAAAACAAAGTTGAAGGCTCATTGTATCTTTTTTTAAATCCAATTTTTCTACCTCACCCCAAATTTCATGTTTAAATGCATTTGTTGGCATGGATATTGCACATGTATTTCTAAATTATATATGGTGTTGTTTTGGATGTTTTTAATCTTATGTTATTGGCATCATTCTGAATATATCATTCTTTATTATTCTTTTTTTAAACTTAATATCCCTTTTACTACATAAAGCTCTGATTGATTCATTTTTCATTTTCATCCAAATTCCCATGCTTGCATATACTATAATTTATTGAATCATTTTTCTGTGGGTGAATCTTAACTTCAAATATTTCATATTTCATTTTATTTCTAGAAATTCTCTTTTTCAAATATGATTATTTTCTCTTTTTTGTATTGTGTCTTTTCCTTATGTTTGTTGTTTTTACATATATTTAATTATTTTAAATTCTTATAGCTTTTATTCTGTTATTTCATCGTTTGCGCTTCTATTTGCTAAATATAGTAAATATACTCTCTCAGAGTTTTCATGATGTTTATAAATTATAATTCTTTTTAACTGAGTGCTCTTGTTTAATGCAGCCTTCCCTGTTTCACATAAACGCACCTTTCAGAGTACTTTATGTACTAGTGAGGGAGTCTGGGGTTCTATTTCTTTCTCTTAAAAATTTTTTAAATAAATTAGATTTATGCATTTACATTGTACATATTTATGGGGTACAATCTGATGTTTCAGCACACATCTATGCTGAAAATTGATTCAGTCGGGTTAGTTAATATATCTATTACCTCATGCATTTCTCATTTATTTGTGATGAGAAACTTAAAAGGCTCCCTGTTAGCTGTTATGTGATAGATATTTTTTACTGTTAACCATAGTCACTCTAGTCTGCAATACAATGGAACAACAAAATGTATTCTGTTATCAAGCTGTAACTTTGTACCATTTAACCAGCCTCTTCCCATCTTCCCTGTCCCATAACCTTCCAGAGTCACTGGTAACCACTATTCTCTGCTTGGTTTCAGGTCCCACTTGGGTGCTCTCTTTGATATCTTTCTTCATTCCTGTCAGCTAGGAAGGTCTTTCTCCCCCACACCCTGCTCCCGATTAGTTATGCATTATGAGATATGTATTAAAACATATATATATATATACACACACACACACACACATATAATATTCAAAGTTTCTATGTGTTTACAACAGAATTTACAATCTTGATTTATCTCAAATGCTTAAAATATTTTATCATTTGTTTGATTCTATCTCTGGCGATATCTTATTTGATATAAATGCAGACCAGACTGGATTAGGAAATAAGTGCTTTACATTTCAATCATTTCAATGTAATTAGGTATAGTTAAAAATTCTATTTTTCTTTATAATCTAGTGACTATCAGTATTTTACTTTACCTTTGGCTTACATATAATTTAGTAAAGAAAAAATCCTTTATTTTTACAAAAATTTATCAAGTATCTGTGAATATCATATAAAATCTGGGAAATAAAAATTAAATAATTTATATGCAGGCTTTTTATTTTCTTTCACTATATTTAAAATCAAAATATACTTTGCATATTACTTTGCTGCCATGCAGCTGTTTATTTTTTTAAACTTAGGGAGTAGTTAAGAATTACCTCTGATGTGAGTTGATACAGCGTTGCATGATCACTATTAATAGATTCCTAGGAGTGTCTATTATGTGGATTTATACTAAAATTGACAGTTAATAGTGCAAGGGTCGGTACAAAACATATCTTCTTTAATTCCAGTGACAACCTTCTGATAAAGATACCGTTGTTAATTCCACTTTAAAGGGTCAGAAACAGAGTGCTTAAGCAATTGATACAAGAAAATACTACTATAAAGTTTCAGAGTTATGAAATGAATCAGGCTCTTTGAGTTGTAAAGCCGATGCATGCCATAACTGTGCAGAGACCCATCAACTTTCATGGAACTAATCTCCTATTCTTTATTAATGTTTTCCTATTTTGTATTTTCTTTTTGCTATAATAAACACTTTTATGCTAAATGTTCTTAAGTATAAATGTAAATTAGCTTTGTAAATATACCTATCATCTCAGCATACATTCTGAGAAGCTAGATTATTAGATTAAATGACATTTTTATTGCTTTTTATTCATTTTGGAAAATTACTATCCATAAATACTAATATGTATACTTGCTTTAGCAGTTTTAGAAAGTGCCCATTACCCTATGTCCATGCCAATACTAGTTATAATGTGTCTTTTTCTTCTTTGCCAATTATCAGTATAAATGCTGAAGTCTATAAATCATTAAACACATAGTGATTCGCACTATTTGATTCCTTGTGAGGTGGACCATGTCTTCTATTATTCAGCTGCATTTTATAAAATTCTTCTCTTTATTGAGGAATCAAATGCACAGAAAGTTGGCAGGGAAAGAAGAAATCTGTGAATAGTTTGCCTCTAAGATGGACTACAGAGCATATTTAGCTGAAGTCTATAATTGTTAGACATGGAAGCTAGAAAGAGAAGAAGCTAAATGGATTCACCAATGTCACAACTTCTATTGGAGTGCCAGGAAAGAAATTCAAGAATCCTCAAAGCCAATTCAGAACACTTTGCACTGTCCCACAACTTCTCCTCATTTGGTATTGATTGACGTAGATCAGACTTTTAGTAACTGAAATGTGTGTAATTGAAAAATACTAAGAGCAATACTCAGTTATCCTAAACACCTGTGAAATAATTCTGAAACTTCTAAAATATGTCTTATATATAATATCTTACAAGATATTTGATATGATAAAATAAATTAGATGTCAACTGTGGACCAGTATAAGCTTTTAATAATTAAAAGCTTCTTTTTCACTAGGGACAAAAATTACACTCTTTAAATCAAGAGGATAATTATTTTTCCTGACAAGGCTTCACAGTGCTTGATTGAGATTTTCAGAGGTACATATGTGAGTTGACAGTTTGCAGTTTGCATTTGCTATGTTTTCCCCTAGGTAAAAATCTATAAGCATTCATAACTTTTAGTGTTAATAAGAGCAGAACTTATTAGCCCTAAAACTGCCCTTTTTGCTCTAAGGAATATTTTACCTGAAAAGTGATATAAAAACATATCTCATCATGAAATAAAAACTCAGCTTTTCAAATAAGGCATGTGGCCCTTTAAGTTGAGGCATAATAAAAGAAAGCAATTCTGCATTTCTTTTCATGGTAATAACTGTATTTATCTTGGTTTTTAAAGATGGAGAAAATGACTCACTTTATTTCTTGCATTAAATTTACATGTGTTAGTATTTCTTAGATTTTTAAACTTGGGAGCTTTACAAAATACTCAGAGAGCTAACTTCACTGAAGATTGTGTATCTAGGAAGAAAGGCAGCTTTGCCTTTGAGTATGTGACAAAGTATTACAGAAAACGTGGGCAGGAAAGCATTCTCCTCACATCTACAGACAACATGGTTGCAGCACACAGATGACTGTTAAGTTCACAGCACTAATCTGACACACCTCAGCATCTCTTTAGAAGGCTCAGTATTGGTTTTAATAGGGAAGAGGTCCTATGTGGGCATTAAAGGTACTAATTAGTCACCTTGGTGCAGGCTGGAAAGCAGAGGAAATCTTACAACAAGTATCTGTAAAGTAGGGTGGAGATGAAGGATATGAGATCTCAGAAGGAATATGCTTGTTTTTTTCTTTTTAGAGTTCTATTGCACAGCATGGTGAATATAGTTAATTATAGAATATTACATTTCAAAATTAGTAAGAGAGTTGATTTCAAATGTTCTCACTGCAAAAATTCTTAAGTATTTGAAATGATGGATATGTTAACTAGCTTGATTTAAATATTCCACATTGTACTTAAAATTATAACATCTCTTTATACCTCATACATTTATATAACTATAAATTGTCAATTTACAATAAAAAGGGTGGGATTTAAATAGAAGAAAAATGATGAATAGTTAGCACCTATTGTGTTGTTAATTATTATTATACATGCTTCTCATGTATTTGCTCATTTTGTTCACACAGAAAACCCTTGAAGTATAATTACTATCTCTATTTAGTGAATGAATAAACTAAGATACAAAAAAGTGGCCGGGCATAGTGGCTCACACCTGAAATCCCAGCACTTTGGGAGGCCGAGGATGGTGGATCATGAGGTCAGGAGATCGAGACCATCCTGGCTAACACGGTGAAATCCCATCTCTACTAAAAACACAAAACATTAGCCCGGCATGGTGGTGGACACCTGTCGTCCCAGTTACTCGGGAGGCTGAAGCAGAAGAATCGCTTGAACTCAGGAGGCGGAGGTTGCAGTGAGCTGAGATCATGCCACAGCACTCCAGCCTGGGCAACATAATAAGACTCCATCTTGAAAAAAAAAAAAAAGATACAAAAAAGTGAAGATATATGTTCAAACTCCGAAAATTCCCACATCAAGTGTGTATCTCTGCCCTATCTTGAGGTCAAATGGCAGGTCCCACACAATGTCCATGAGACAATGTTCACATCCTTTGCAGTCCCTAATCACACAACTTTTGTGAATTCCTTTTATGATTACCAGAAGGCGTTAGGTGGTGAAGGTGGCATAAAGCCAGATCATTAATTTAAAAAGTTAAGCAGAGAAACCTGAGCTACATCTAATTTTTAATAATCTTTTTGCATTTTTTTGTGTTGGTTAAATTTTTCATCTTCTTGCCTACATGTGTATTTCCTTGAGATACTCAATTTGGTAAAATTTCTTTAAAAGTAAGGACATTATGCTGCAAATTTCTTCATGTTTAAAAACATAAGATGGATATGTACTAATGGACATGAAAATAAGAAAGTATGAAAAATATCTTTTTTAAAAATGTTTGATCTGCATTATAGTCAATGACAACAACAAAAAAACAAGATCTTTCTGTTCCCTAAATTTATACACAATGCCTATGTCTATTCCAATCTACTTTTCTCTAAAGGATGGTTTAAAAAGTACATGAAAATGCAATCTTTGTTTTTCTGTGACTGACTTACTTGATTTAGTTTAATGTTCTCTGCGTTCATGCATACTGTCACAAACAGCAGGATTTTCCTCTTTAAGGCCGAATAATATTCCACTGTATGTTTATGCCACATTTGCTTTATCCATTCAACTGTTCGTGAACACTTGGGTTGTTTCACATCTTGGCTATTCTGAACAATGCTACAATGAACAAGAGAGTGTAGATATCTCTTTGAGAACCTGATTCCAATATTTTTGGAAATAAAACCCAAAGTGGAATCTTTAGATAATATTGTGTTATTACAATTATATGAGTCATCTATCACAGTCAAACATATAGAATTAGTGAATACAACAGGAGTTGCCAGGGGAATGAGGTTATGGGGGAATGGGGAGTTGTTTTTCAATGAGTATAAAGTTTCAACAATGCTAGATGAATAAATTCGAGGAGTCTGCTGTACAACATTGTACTCATCATTAACAATATGGTATTGTGTACTCCACAATTTAATAGGGTAGATCTCATGTTAAGTATTCTTACTACACATACACACACACACACACACACACACACACACACACATACACACGGATGTAGTCTAGTCTATTACCTTGATTGTAGTGATGATTTCACAGGTATTTGCACATGTCCAAACTTATCAAATCATACACAGTAAATATGTAAACAGTTTTTCATATACCAATCACATCTCAATAAAAGTTAAAAAACAGTGCATGAATGTGTTTAACCTGTCGAATAAATGAAAGGTGAGAAGAGAAGAAAACAAATTTTAAATTAATGATGGAGAAATACACCAACAAATAAGGACTATGGCAAGGGAAGAAAGTATAACAGTTGAGAAGTGGTAAGGGTAGGGATAGTATGACAGTAATTGGGCATTAAAATATTAATTTATTTTTAATAATATAAACAATGCTACACAATGTACAAAGTGAAAATAATATCCAACTACCTCTGCTCCTGAGCCATCAGGGTGTTCTTTTAGCAGACAATCATTGTGCTTAGTTTTTTGCGTATTCTTCCTCAGTTATTTACAGAGAATATTATATATGTGTGAATATATATTATATCTGTCTTATATATTGGTTATATAAATGCAAAATGTAGTACCAATTGATAATAGGCATAGTTCACTAAAAATGAGATCTTGAAATGAATGAGGACTTCTGGACCATTCTCATAAATGTCATCAGTCAATCTGTGTCTCCCTTCCTAGTTCAGCTCTCAATCTGAAATAGGCTAACAGGATAGCAGATACAGTATTTCATTCAGAGGATTATGGAATCTTCATTTTCTTTGCAAATAATTTTGCTTGCTAGAAAGAAAAAAAGAGAAAAAGAGAGAAAGGATAAAACAGTATAGAGTTTGCTTGGTGACACTGTAGTCTGGCATTTTTTGTATTCTAATTTAAGAACAGAAAAATGCAAAGTGAAAAGCAAATTATATTTATTTAATAGTCCTTTAATTATAATCTTAGTATCCTATTTTTAGCCTAATAAACTCCTATCATGACTTTTTTTTTTCAGTTTTGCACGACCTAACCTAACAACTGACCTCTGCTTCTTTATTTAAGGTTCAAATTCTGTATCAAAGTATTTGATCTTTTATTCTTTACTAAATAGATAACTTCCAAGAGGCAGCTAGAAACAGTATTCATATACAAATTAATGAGGAATAAATACACATTTTCAGCCTTGCCTAGAGAAAAAAACATCCCAAGAAGACCACACTGATTGTCTTTATTAACTCAGTAATGTATGTAAGTGAGCTACGTGGGCTTCTGGGCAAAACCAAGGAGAGAGATCTATCAGAGCAGGAGGGAGAGTGAGGCAGAGAATGATTGGAGTGGCCACCTGGGAGTCTGAGTTCAGTGAGGTGTGAGATGCTAAGAGGTAGACACTCAGTGCTCACCAGTGAGGCACGCAGCCCCTAATGAATACGTGTCTCCGCCAAGGCACATTCAGAACTTCTCACATGCATCTTCCTTCACACCGATAATTTTCCCTGAGGAATATAAATCTCAGAAAACCTGATATGTCAGAAACCACTCTCCTTAATAAAAACTCAAACAGCTTTTTTAATGCCCCTTGACAAAGTGATTTCCACATTTTTCACAGATCAGTTACATTAGCAAGTATTGTTTTAGCATCTACAATAGGACACACTTCTTGAATAAAGAAATTCTTAACATAAAGAGACCTTGGGAGCCTCTGCTGCTTCTTTAATAGACCAAGGAATCTGTGAAATTAATGAAGCTCTAGATGAATGCTGTCCAATAGAAGTATAATGGGAGACCTAAATATGAGCCACATGTGGAATTTTATGTTTTTAGTAGCAATGACACACACATTTAAAAAAAAACTGATAAAATAAAATTTAATATTTTATTTAGCTCAATATATCTAAAATATTGTATTTTAGTATGCAATTAGTAAAAAAGGTCCTTGAGATATTTTATTTTTTATATTAAATTTTAAAATCCAGTGGTGGTGTTTTGTTTTGTTTTTTAACTTGTAGTACATCTCAATTCAGCCACAGATCAAATGCACAACAGCTATGTGCATCTAGTGGTCACAGTATTCACTAATACAGGTCTTCATTCTTGGCATATAAAATCATGGTGTGAATATATGCAAAGGTAATTTCACATAAAATTCTAGGGAGTTTTTTGACCCTAGATTAAGATATTCTATTTACATAATTAAGGGTTATTTTTAGGAGGATTTTATGTGAGGAAACGAAAGAGCTTTAAAGGGACATAGGGTAAAAATTTTGCCACATTTAGGCAGCCATATGAGAACTAAAGGCAGAGAGTTTTAAGAATTTCTGCTGTGAGACTCTTATTCTTTGCTTCCTAACTTTTGTTTTCTCACTGAATTATAAATATAGACAATCCTTGATAGGAGTTCACCAACGGCTTTTGAACTGCTGTAAGTACCCAGATAAAACTGCTTCCTGAGCCATCTGAAAACTGCTTTCTACAATCAATTGTAAGGGCTTTCGATTCTCTTTTTTTTTTTTTAAATTATTTCTATTTTCAAATTTACCTTCCCCTCCTGTTCTCTGGCATAATTTTTCATTCTTTGTTTGTCTAACTCCTATGTTACAGAAGATGCAACAAGTTAAGGTTTAGCTTCAATTATAATGTTCAAATGTAACAAATTACCATATATAAAAGTAAATCGGCTAATGTAGGGTTTGTGTTTGGGGCATTGTCAACTAGTTGTGTATCTAGTTATTGGGACACACACAAAAAAAGAATGATGAAATTTGAAGAGTTTAAAGTCCCCACATTCTTAGTATAGCAGTTAAATAAAAGTCCTCAACTCAATTGAATTCTCATACCAGTTCTCTCTATTCATTTCCCTTAAGCATTTTAAGATATGCCAAATCATTCCGCTTTTGCAAGACACTAAGGCATTCTCAAAGTGCATTTGCCAAGCTGAAGTCAACAGCAATCCAAGGAAAAGCTAATTACCTATATTCGTGAAGTAAAAGTTAGAAAGGAAGGTGGATACCATAAAGTAAGTGGCTGCAGGCCAAGAGATGAGGGTATGCGTTGGGTGCCAAAACATGTTAGCATGTAGTAAAAATGCCCAATAAACGTCACCGTTATTGAGTACTTTGATTACATAAATTAGGGGAAAATGTTCCATAGTAATATGTTTTGCAAATTTTTTCCATTATTGATAATAAATTGAATAATTTTTACATCTCCATTGCTGCATGAAATAAGCTTCATTTGTGTAAACATCCACAAACATCCACAAAATGCTTAAAAAATAAGACACAAAAAGGTCAAAAACATATTGTATCCATAAGGTTGATTAGTCTTTTTCATGTTAGTTACATATTTGGCACAATCTCTAGTAAATGCCTCCTTAAAAATTAGCCCAATTTGTATCAATGATCTTTTGATTTATATTTTTGAATTTCTCAGTTTACATTTTTGAATGTTCTCAATTACAACCAAGAGGGAGTTTTAACTGAAGCCGTCAGTGCTTGCAAATAACTTTTCTTTTAATAATGTTTGCGGCAGTGTGAAAGAGTCACTGGACAGAATTTGGAAAAAAATAACAAAGAGCTTCAGTGGTATTTGGGGCAGTATAGAAGAGAAAAACTTGTGTGGATTAGAATGCAAACCCAGGTTAAGGGTGTCTTGGTAATAGGACTGAAATGTGATGGCATAATGTACATGACAGATTTTTCTAATCACATGAAAATCAGCCCCTTGGAGTCCACAGAGAAACACTCTGCCATTAATTCTGCTCTGCTCTCTTGCACAGTAACAGTTCCTGTCCTAATTAAATGTGCTCCTGGAACATATGTTTTATTGTCTGAGCTGAGTCATTACACTTGATACACTCGTGAGTCCTGTCACCTAGGGATGGGAAATCCCTCTTGGAGGTTTATATCTGCATCAATGTCTTCCTTAAGCAAAGAGTACTTGAGTGTTGTACTGTATTAGCAATGAACTGCAGGTGTAAATGTAAGAACTAGCAACATTGAAACCATTCTTTTAAGCTTTGTATGCTTAGAGATTTAACAGAAAATAAATATACATATAGAAAAAAATAGCTTAAGTCTACCTACCCTGATTTTACACAGCATTCCTAATTGTCTCTGGGAAAGATGTATAATTTAAAATGAAAAATTTTATTATTTTTATAAAATCAGATATTGCCAGTTAGTGATGACTACATTCATTATTAAATTAATTTGAATTGCTTTGTCAGCTAAACTAGCTCCCTCTACATTCTTTTTCTGTTTCAAATAAGGCATAACTCAAGTAATCGTTGATAAGAAAGAAGAATGAGGGGAAGAGATCCTTAATTCTTCCCTCTGTCTGCATAAGTTGCTTCACTGTGTAAATGAAATTATTGAAGATTAATTTAACTGCTTGGAGATTTGAATTTTTTACCATCACCCTAAAATAGTATGTGTCCATTAGAGTGAAATAGCAAAATATTAGTGAAACATATGTTTTATTTTCTGGAATATCTGCATTTCACCTCATATAAATCTCTGACTTTTAATAGAAATTAAAGAGAATTTGGCAACAATGAAAAAAGAAAATTTTAATTCTAGTTATCCCTGGCTTAAAATTTCAGAGCTTTTTATTGTTTGATAATTTTCAAAGAATCAGTTGAAACAAGACCTTTAGTTTCATAGATTTCTTTATAGTGCAATGTTTCAACTTGGTTTAACTTTTTAGCTGTAAAAGTTAAAACAGAATGAACCTAGTATCATATTTCTAGTGTCTCTGTTCTCCACGGAACTAAAGATAAGCGAAGTAATGAATCTTGAAAAAATTTGAGAGCAGGAGTTGAAATTAAGATTGTTGGAAATACAGTGTTAGAAAAGAATTTTTGTAAATAGCCTTGTGAAAATGAGACATGAAACCTGTCGTGACTATAATTCTGTTCCTGGTCTTTACACACTCAATTGTTACAGAATAATATGGGGAAAAGGACCTTATATCCCTAGGAACAAAATTGTTCAATGTTACAGTGCGTAAACATTAATTCTAGAAGTTGGGTTTAAGAGAAACAAAAGAATAAATATACACTGAAAGAAGAGGTAAAACATGTATCAACAGAGAGGTTCTGAATATGGATTTTAAGAGGCCAAATTTGTAACATTGTTTACCCAACCTGAAGCAGATGGAGGTCTATGGATGAAAGGTGGCATATTGAATGAGCTGCTACAGTGATGGAATTTGAAAATTTTTTATCTTAAATTTTTGTGAAAAAGTAATAATCTTTGAAACACATGCTCAGAATGTATTTTTAAAAAGCTCTCAAGCTATTATTGCCTTCTCTCACTTAAACACACATACAACTTTTAAGAGAAAACTCCAATGACTAGAAGATTTTAATTCATTCAAATCTTGTTTCTGTATTTCATTCACTGCTTTTGTTATAAAATAATCATATATATCTAGTCAAAATTATAATATAAAGATGATGAAAAAGTAAAAGGGCTTTCCTGTGTTTAATTTTTTCAATTTTTCAATTTCTTTTATGTATTTTATATACTTTTACTATTTCATCTATTTATATTGTATATGTATATACACATATAAATATATATATATATATGTCTACTATGTCTGTTATCTACTATGCTACTTTATGTCTGTTATCAACATATCTTCCTATTCATGTTGTCATTCTTTTATACTGAATTTAATACATTTGAACTTGCCTTTCAATTCCATAAATTGGTTTCTTATGTTTAATGTGTTGCCCATGACTTGCATTATTTCATTTGTAAATTTCTCCAACTGTGCTTTTATCCAAGCATACATTTCTAATTTCACCCTTTCCCCAGTTCATAAATCCAGTGTCCTCTCAAATCTTTAGAGTAATAATTTGCTAGTGGTCCTTACAACAGTTCTGTTGCATTGCAATATATTTGTTCTTGTTGTTCAGAGATGTCCTGTTTTAAAAAATTGCTGAATCTCTTTATTTGGCTAGTGTGTGTGTGTGTTTTTTTCTTTTTTTTTTTTTTGTCTTTGATCATCCTTACATATGACAGTCTATAGGCTATCATACAGCTCAGGAGCTAGGAGGAATTCTATCACATTTAAGACTCCCTCTTCTAATATTTTATATTGGCATAAATAGAGAAGAGAAAAGGTTAGACCTTCTGAAGTTTTATTTTTCTAGTGCAGAAGTCCTGTAGCCTCCATTTGCAGAATAGAGTTGAGCTACAAATGAAGGCAGCTGTGGCAGATAGCTTCATCTGTGGGCCCGTGTGTTTTTCTTCCATGTAATTCATAGCTGGTTATGTTTCCTTCTCTCATGAATGTCTATTCTCAGCAGAAAATGTTTTTATTTTTGACCCCACTTTTTAAGAAATTTTTGACCCCATACAGTAACCTTGTTATGCCCTGAGTCAGTGTGTTAAGCACTGTGATGTGCTTCCCAGGTTTCCATTTAAGGAAAGGTCTATATCCTTGGTCATGAAGAGTGTGGTTAGCAAGCAGTTTTCAGGTATTAGTTCCTCCAGGAATTGCCTTAATTACACAGAGTGACTGTTCTCAAGGCCACAGCACTTCCCAAGAAGATCTGTATTCAATGTCTGACTGGTGTGAGATCATAAAGGCCTGACCATCTTGACTCCCTTTAGGACAACTCAGAAACAGCATTCTAGCTCCAGAGCTGCCCACTGGGTTGACTGAAGTTATAATTGGGCGTTCATCACAGCTCAACTTCTCCTGCATAATTTGCTGTCCTTCTTATCACCTCCACAGATAATGTCCTCAAGAGACATTTCCTAATAAATATTCTAAATATTAATCTCTGTCTCTCAATCTGCTTCCAGGGAAAACCCGTCCCCCAAAAATAAGTTACATGTGATGACCACAGTGTATTTTGTCTGTGTGAAAACTCATTAACTTTGTGAATTACAGAAGACACGTGCAGTATCAGGATTTGGCCCCAAATGATTGTCCAAAGTCTACCTGCAACTGCTAGATATAAATCACAGTTGGCAGTACAAATCCTCTAGTGATTGTGCCCGTTTAATTTACTACTGGGCTCTTACTTTGCATATTATGAATAATGAGTTGATTGGTGCTTCTCTCAATCTAGGCTCTTCATATGCATATCTTGCAGAAATTCTGAAATGCTTTTGGCTTGCAGATGATATAGTTTTCCTACTATTTCACACTTTTATTGTTTGTCTCTCTCTTTTTGTTTACCATTGATTATTTTCTCTGATATTTTGTAGAGACAAAGTAATTTATTAGCATAGGCACAGATCACAATATTGAAGCAAATTCCCTAACATATTCTTGATATCGTCTTTTACCACTACCAAGAAAGAAAGTAAAATGGAGCACTGAAATTTATTGAAACAAAAATGAGCAACTATTGCAGTATTTTTTCTATATGTACTAAAGATATTTGAATGTCAAATTAACATAAAATTATCTTAAAATCACCTTGATTATAAAGATCTACTACTTCAAATAAGAGAATAACTGCCCAAAATTTTCTAATTGTGTTTGCTTTACTCAAAATAATTACCATCAAAATTAAGAGCTTAGATTTAAAAGTTATCCAATCTGGATTTGAATTCTGAATCTTTTGCATACTAACTTCAAGATGTCCACCTGTAAAATGGGGATATGAATAGCCTCATAAGATAATGATAATCATTATGAGAAATAATGTATATAAGACTTTTAATCCAGTCCATTATACAGATAAGCATTTGATAAATGGCTTGTGTTGCCATTTTGTGGTTATTGGGGGTGTTCTTCCTGGTGTTTCATTTTGTTTCAGTGTAAGGATCGATAATTCAAATATAGGAAGAATGCATTCCTTTGATGAAGCACAACTCCCTGAACTAAACACTTAGATTCATACATGGCTTTGTCACAAGAGGAGAAACCCTGGGAAATTTTTTTAACATCACCGTTACTCGGGTTTCTTATCTATAAGTGCAAAGTACAAAAAAGCAAACCTGTGCATTACAATCTTTAGAGATTATGTGTTATGAGAATCTGATTGGAGGATATATTTGACACTGTCTTGAAAACATGTTAGTATTGTAAATATATAGAGTATCATCTTTAGCATTCTAATGTGTTTTCTTGATTTTTGTAAAAGTTCTCATCATATGATTCTGAGGTCAATCATGGTCTTGTTATTACATTAATACTGATTTGTCATGCATATTTACAGGGGATAAGCATGTAGAATGTGATAGTTACTAATATTTGAATTCAATAGTTGTTAATATACTTGGGATGTTACATTTAAAAATCATCTTATATACATCCAATCAATAGAACTATCAAGTTTTTCTTTAGTAAAGCTTTGAGATAAGTATGTGTGTGTGTGTGTGTGTGTGCGTGTGGTAACAAGCAACAACAAAAAGGCGAATGGCTCATTAGGTTTTCGATCTAGTCTAGTCCTTGGACTAAACATCCTGGGAAACCATGGAAACAAGAACAAGAACTCAGTCACATGCTACAACAACATAGAAGATTTTCAGCCTTCTAAAAAATCTTCTGAAATATTTGTGGTGAACAAAGTGAAAAACAATTTGATGTTGCAAATGTTCTAGTACATTTAAAGGAGTTAATTCCAAAAGTTCTTCTGATCACTGAGAAAGACTTTTAGAAACCATTTTCCAGAATGTCAAGCTTGTGGCTAAACTATAAAGCCTACAGCCTTTAGTGAAGAGAACACTTATTATTTGTGCTCTGTCTATACTGACAAGCAATCTGTTGGTAACTAAAGATTTTTCAGTCTATTTCAGCACTGACTCTAGTGCTGCTCATAAACATGAATTCTAGTCATGAAAGCAACAGGCCAGAAAGAACAGAATTAAGATGAAGACTTGGGGGTTGAAGCCCTGGGCTCATATTGTCTCTCTGTTATCTACTTGTGATGTAATTTCTGTGTCTGTTTTCTTAACTATTGATTCGTGATACTTATATCCTTAGAGCTGTCATGCCATAATATAAACCATTGGGTGATATATATAGTGGTCAAAAAATAAAAGTTTATAATGACAATAACAAAATTGGGAGCCAGTAGCAAATGTCGTGGTTTTAGCAACTCATTTCAGAAAATAAAAACTTTGGAGTCCTCTACATACATCGAATGTCTAGTTCATAGTTTGGAATGATAGAGTTAAACCTTTTAATATACTTTTTTTTTTCTAAATTCTGTATTTAGGTATTAGTGTTTAATAGTAATTTGAAAACAATTTATAAAGTAATGTTTTGAATGCTGTTAATTATATTGGAGACTGTAAAAAAGAAAGTAAAAATTTATTTATTCATTTAACTTATTACATTCTTCTTATATCGAATTGCTATACATTGCCTTGTTGTTTTCACATTTGTTGTAGTTAGTTTCAGGGGCCTAGCTTTCAAATTATTTTTAAGCCTTCAAAATCAATGTTTCAAAATAAGTTCAAGAACATTCAAAATATTAGACTTCCTCATAGTCAATTTTTCATTGAGAACTTTCAGAAGTTCTCCATAGCTTTCTGGTTCATGGCAGATTCATGAGAAGTTTGTAAAATGAAATGAATTAAAGAAACTAGAATGAGTCATTGTAATAAATAAATATTGCATTTACTTCCTAGATCAACTTCTATATTTTATTGTGTACATAGCACTGTCACTGATAACATTGATATTTAATCCAAACATTACTGGAAAGTTTAGGATCCAAGATGATCCTAAGTAACTCTGTAAAGAGTTTGTTCTCATTAGGGTGGAGAACTCCTCACTGATAATTCTGTACCTGTACCCTGGTTATGATGAAGACAGAAGGGGGCGTGGGCATGTGCCAATGTGCCATTTAACAGAATGAATGTCCCTCAACAGAGGAGCTCCTCAGCTCTCAGAATGGACACATGAGCCTGCCTCATGCAGAGAACCCTCTGGAGTCATTTAATGCTATTCAACCTATGAGTAGTGATGTAAGCCTCACACCTTGGTCAGTTCCTGCGAAGGAACTGATTCTGTGGAGTTGGAAAGAAGCTGATATGATCCTAGGTTTTCAGAATTCTGGACTGAATGTTTTCACCCATCCCTATGTAGTTGTTGCTGTTGTCGTTTTACCTATAATTTTATTCAGAGCCAATTCATGATTTCTATTTGTAGTTCCTTTCTGATACATTTTACTGATGCCTCAGAAGGTTTTGGGTGTTCTTGAGGATTTTATCCTCTTTCTAAATAACTAAAATTACCATTTGCTATTAGCTGATTTTGTCTGCAAATGAGCACATTCCACCTTTTCATTGGAACCTGAGCATACATGTGGCAAATAAAAGATTTATTTATGTCTTTTTAATTTACTTTGTGATTGACTACTTAAATTATGAAAAAAGATAGCCCCCTTTTTGTTTGCACGTGAAAGACCTATAGCAGTTGGCGTATTATCAGGGTTCTGTTCCAGTAAGATTTCACAATACGGTATTTTTAGTTATGATGTTTTCAAGTTTACAGAAACAATAGACAGGAATGTAAGAACTAAAATAGTCAAAAAAAAAGTTTGAAAATAAAAAGAAAACTCAGTATACTTGTTAGCTATAAGAAATTAGATATAGTTAGTCATGTGAAAACTGAAGCATTAAGTCCAGTTTTTTGGTGTTCCTTAATAGAAAAACTAAATCAATAAATAGAGAAAAAGCATTTAACATATTTTTAAAATAATTTTCTCCAGAATCCTGAACTTCTTGTGGCTAATATAAAGTTAATAAAGACAATTTTCATAATGGAAAAAATGCATAAAATTGTTGGACAGAGTCATCAACCTCAAAACAATCACCTCAAGCTGGGCAATGTGTCTTAGTCCAAAAGCAACCTTCTAGACTACTTATGGAATATCCTTGTCATTAACAAGTGACGGCACTGGAAGACCTATGTTTTATGTAAATTTAATCCAGCCAATTTCAAAGACCTAGCACCTTTCTTTAGAACAAAAATGTGGTAGTTTCCATCTTTATTAAAGCCAGCTCTTGATTATAGAAATTTTTGGATTTGCACTAAGAAATATATACATGTATATCATATATGTATTGATAAAATACAGATAAATAGATATGGATATATTTTGTTATTTATATGTAATAGAATCTTTTCGAGTGCTTTCTAATCCTTGCTAATTTTCAATGTTAGTTACTGAGGAAGATTGTACCTACATTAATTTTTAGATTTGACAGAACTAACTTTTAAAATTTCTTATTAGTTTTTCAAATAATGAGTGGTTTATAATTTCTCCAGTATGCATATGGAAAACACAGTAGAACAAATTTTTGTTTGTTCTGAAATCACAAATTTCATTTAGTCACATACATTTATTCGAATTGATCGTGGAAACTTATGCCGTTGAAGAGTCAAGGTGACATTCAATGGCATCATAGCAGCACATATAGTGAGGAGGCAGCTATTTTTGTGCTATTTTTTTCGTGAAACTCTCAGAACCAGGCTGTATGTACATCCATACAGAGAAGTTATTTATTTCATCCAACATCTAAATATAATTTAGCATGCCACAACTACACAGCTGATTTTTTAAGCCTGTGATATTGAAAACAAGCAAAAACATCTTCAATCATTAACCTAGCAGTGGATGAAGCCCAAATGGGATCTTATTCAATTATCTCTTATTAAAAATTAACCCACCTTAACATGAAACTGACCCTTGAAGTAACTCATTCTTATTTTTTAAAAAAGTTAATTGGACAAAGTTTTGTCTTATATTTCTTGAGCAATTGTAATCCATGATCTGCAGATATGACTACCAGATTTAGGCATAGACAGGAAAACTGAAATAATTTTCCAGGAAAAAAAAAGTGAATAAAAATATAATAAATTGAGAAAAATAATGAAGAGGTATATCATTTGTGTCATGTCAGACTAAGGATTCTCAATATTTACCTCAGTTACTGCTGAGCTAGCGTGTCTCTGTCGTAGATAATTGAAAAGTTGACAACACTAGCATAGTTCCATTTCTAAACAAATAAAACCCATCAAAGGCATAATTTAAACTCAAAATGCTTCTTATGATCATTGGCTATGCTCAATAACTTGAAGTAGATTTTCTGGGAAGCTGTCACATTCACTCCAGAACTGGTTCAGTTCTGATAGATGTTTACTGGGAAATAGATTTACCTGGGCAGATATTAATATCTTTAATATATATCTATAATATATATCTATAATAGAAATGTCAAGTAGTAGTGGTTTAATGTCTATATCAACCTGCATTTTATCTATCTTCTTCCTCCTCCACTTCCCTCTCAATGTTCTACACCTACTCCTTCTTCTTCCCTTTTCCTTTCTGTCTCTTATTTTCCTTAAAACTATGCTTCTGAGCTTCTGCATTTGTGTTGGTCTGAATGTCCCCCATAACTCATATGTTAAAAGTTAACAGCCAAATTACTAAGAGGAGGGGCCTTTAGGGCTGATTCATTGATGAAGGCTTTGCCCTTGTGAATAGGTTTTAAGCTCTTTATAAAACACACTTCACATAGTGTTCTGCCCTTTTTGCTCCTCTGCTCTTTCACCATTTGAGGATACAGCACGTGTCCCCTCTGGAGGATGCAGCATTCAAGGTACAGGACTTGAATTCCAGGAGCAGACACTAGGTCCTCACCAAACACTGAACCTGCTAGCCTTTTGATCTTGGCTTTCCCAGCCTCCAGATCTCTGAGAAATAAAATTTTGTTCTCTATAAACTACAAATTTTGATACCTGCACCACCATGCTAATTGCAGCATTTGACACAATGGCAAAAGTATGGAATCAACCTAAGTGTCCATCAATAGGTGAATGGATAAAAAAAAATGTGATATATATACACACAATGAAGTAGTATTTAATCGTAAAAAAAGAATAAAATTATGTCATTTGCAGCAACACGAATGGAAATGAAAGTCAGTATGCTGAGTGAAATAAGTCAGGCACAGGAAGACAGATATCACATGTTCTAACTCATATGTGGGAGCTAAAAAAGTTGATTTTATGAAGGTACATAGTAGAATGATAGTTACCAGCGGCTGGAAAGAGTGTATGGGTTGAGGAAAGAATAAAGAGTTCATGGGTACAAATGTACAGTTAGATAGAATAAGTTCTAATTTTTGATAGCATAGCAAGATGACTATAATTAACAATAATGTAACACATATTTAAAAATAGCTGGAAGACTAAATATTCCCAACACACAGAAATGGTGAATACTTGAGGTTATGGATACCCTAAATACTCTGACTTGATCATTATACATTCTAATCATGTAACAAAATATCACATGTACCCCATAAATATGTACAAGTATTATGTGTCATTAAAAATAAATTTTAAAAATTCCCAAGCTATGATATTTTGTTACAGCAGCTCAAACAGAATAAGACACAGTCCTTCAGAAATGATTTCTCCTAAGCATTTACTAGTCAGATATATTCACAGGAAGTTTATTGAAAAGGGGAAGCTTTAGATTTTACCTTTAAAAATATAATTCTAAATTCTTCTCCATTGTCCTCAGCCATAACTTCCCCCATTGTGTAAAGCTCAAAGTAGCTTTATCTTTGATAAAATGAAGTAATAGAGAAATTTGGGTTTGGCTTTTCCCACCTTCCTATGCAGTATATTACTCTTGTAAAATAAATTGTGTTCTGATAACACACGAAATACGAACATTAGAACCACAATTTTGGTTCAGGTAAGATCCCAAACACATGTGTTTATATTACTGAGCAAAAGACAGGCTAATTCCATCAATTCTGTTTTATGAATTTAACACAACAGATTATGACAGCCAATTAGTCAGTGATAGAAACACTGGTGCTTAAAAGAATTGGAATTTCAGGAGAGCTGATACTTCTTTCTAGCTTTCACATTTAGAAGGGAAGGGCCTTTGTTTGTTTAGTCTCTCTGAGTCTCAAATGGGAATAACACTAATATCTACCCCATAAGTTTCTGTTATGATTAAATGCCTATAAATCATGTACTTGCAGTTTTGTTTAGCATATATTCAGATATCAGGCTTCCCCTATTGTGTTCTACATACGAAAATAAAATAATAATTAAAATAAAACTAATAATTACATATTATAGTATATGTCTGACAAACAAAAATAATAACATTAGTATTGCTATGGAAATTTCTTCAAAAATATTCCATATTGTACAAATAATAACTAAGTAAAGAAAATAAAGCTGTCTGCCACAACCTTAAACAATCCAAATGATGACATGGAAAATTGATAGTATTCCACCATTCTGGAGGAAAGAATATTGACTTCTGGATAATCTGAACAATTGAATAATGCCTACTTGTTAATAAAGTTGCATTTTCATGGAGTGAATAATAAATTCAGTTATACTTATATTTTTATGTGAAGTTCAATGTTTTTTCTCTAACTAACTTCCCTAGTAATAAATTTATTACAAAGCACTGGGATGCATTAAAAATGTTATGACAAATAACTCATATTCTTTGCCCTGAGCCACTTCAAACATCATTGTTCTTTTCCTTAGTCTTTGGATAGTAAACATAGATTAAGCCTAGTATGTCACAAGACTAAAAACTGCATTAATAATTGTTTTCAGAAACAGATGAAAAGTTACTGAAGAAAAAAAAAAGTTTAAAAAAATATTAAAAACGCTTGTTTTTGTTCGTATTTTTAGGCACATCACTCTCTCACACACACTCCTGAATATGAAGAACTAATGAGCGCTGTATTATGTTTTTCCTAACATTATAGTTATGTGCTATACTCCCAGAGTTACACCTTATATGGTAGAGGGTCAGATTAAGTAATAACGAGGTAGACAAATTTGGGGAAACAGGTTGTCTTAAGGAGATTTTAATAGTGAACGCACCATCTGGATCTGAAACACTATGAATGAAAAGGCTTCTGAATGTTTAGTCTAGAACACTCATGATTGAAGATTTATAGATCTGTTTCTCATTTACGTCATTCTCATTTGTAAAGTAGAGGCAAATATCTTAATGACACTAGAAAATGGGATGCATTTACTGATATAAAAAAATAGGTGATGCTTAAAGCCACTGATGAGGATGAAATGAAGCATATTTTTAAAGTTTCTCATAACTCCCTTTTCTGAAGACAAAGTGATTAGTAGGTTCAAATAACTTGTGTAAAGATCATACAGGAGGACATACTCTAATGAATATGATCCTCCAAAGTGTAATATTACTAGAACGTTTTGGAGGAAGACTCTATGACACACGATATCATAACTGTAACTGCTTAGGCTGTGGTGGTTTGAATTCTAATCTTTAACATTTCAAGAAGTTTTGAAATCATTGATTACCACTCTGGTTTGCTAATAGTCACTTTCATTAGGCAATGCCTTACACCAAGCAAAAAAAGCTAATGGGCCTCACTTCACAGCAGACAGTAACAATACTGGTGTAGTCAGTCACTTACTTGACATATACATAAGTTCATGGTGCTACCATGTTCATAGAAAGATTTGCCTGGAAGCTTTGTGTGAGAGACTCCAAAAAACAAAGGAGATTCAAAGAGAAAAACACGTATTCTTTGATTGGAAATACCTGTTTGCAAGGACATGGTGGAAAATAAAACGTACCATGAATAAAAACATGAGAAACATAAATTTTAGTACAATTTTCAAGTATAAAAATGTCAGCATAGATGGGGTGCGGTAGCTCACACCTGTAATCCCAGCACTTTGGGAGGTCAAGGCAGGTGGATCACCTGAGGTCAAGAGCGTGAGACCAGCCTGAGCAACATGGTGAAACCCCCACTAAAAATACAAAAATTAACCAGGTGTGGTGGCAGGCGCCTTTAATCCCAGCTACTTGGGAGGCTGAGGCAGGAGAATCACTTGAACCCGGGAGGCAGAGGTTACAGTGAGCTGAGATCACGCCATTGCACTCCAGCCTCCAGCTTACAGCCTCCAGCCTGGGGGACAAGAGTGAGACTTCGTCTCAAAAAAAAAAAAAAAAAAAAAAAAAGCAGCATGATTCTTCTTTCTTATTATAATGCCCAATGAAAACTTTATTTTGATGATAAGAGGAAAGACAGGGTTGGAAAGATTTTGTATAGTTTTACTAGATGGGACTTACTGTTGTGATTACTGAGGTAGCATTGCTTATTGTGTCAGAGTCTGACTGTCACAAATATATAAGCCCAGGTACATCAGCGGAAAAAGATTTAGTTTTAAACTTGATGGAACATTTCTCTATCAATCAATAATCAATCCTTTACAGAATTTCAAAATTTTGGCCCTATCATTGTTATCTTATGCTGCTAAATCCAGATATCAAACTGCAGGTAAAGAAACCAACCAAACCATACCAACTGCTTTAAAATGACATTTATTTTACACATGAACTTTTTAATTTCCATTTTTTCCCTTACATCATCTGTATTATCCCAAAATTTAGAGCTTGAAACAACAAACATTTATTTTATTTGTTTCTGAGGCTTAAGAACATTTGTTTTGTTTTATTTTTTTTTGAGATGGAGTCTCGCTCTGTCACCCAGGCTGGATTGCAGTGGCGCAATCTTGGCTCACTGCAACCTCCGCCTCGTGGGTTCAAGCAATTCTCCTGCCTCAGCCTCCTAAGTAGCTGGGATTACAGGTACACACCACCACACCCGGCTAATTTTTGTATTTTTAGTAGAGACAGGGTTTCACCATGTTGATCAGGCTGGTCTCGAACTCCTGACCTCATGATCCGCTCGCCTTGGCCTCCCGAAGTGCTGGGATTACAGGCATGAGCCCCCATACATGGCTGGCTTAAAAAACATTTGTTTCTGAGGCTTAAGAATCTAAGGTCTATTTAGCTATGTGATTTGAGCTGGCAAACTCTCCATCAAGGATCCTACTGTCTTTGAGTACTTAACTGGGGTTGCGGAGTTGGCTCCAAGACCATGCATGTGTTTTTTGCAGGAGACTTGTTCTTGTCACACCCTGAGCCATTGATAAGATTGCTTATAATATTTGTTTCAAAACAGTAAGTGATGACAGAGACTGGTGAGAGGGATGGAGGGAGAGAGAGAGAGAAGAGAGAGAAGAGAGAGAGAATTACCAAGATGGAAGCTGCAGTCATTTCTTTTTTTTTTTTTTTAATTATACTTTAAGTTCTAGGGTACATGGGCATAATGTGCAGGTTTGTTACATATGTATACTTGTGCCATGTTGGTGTGCTGCACCCATCAACTAGTCAGCACTCATCAACTGGTCATTTACATCAGGTGTAACTCCCAATGCAATCCCTCCCCCCTCACCCCTCCCCATGATAGGCCCCAGTGTATGATGTTCCCCTTCCCGAGTCCAAGTTATCTCATTGTTCAGTTCCCACCTATGAGTGAGAATAT